>NC_048221.1:11274225-11361130 GCF_002007445.2 Ailuropoda melanoleuca
GTGAGTGGGGGAGGCGGGTGCGCGGGGTTGGGGGGAACCCTTCAGAGGGAGGGTGCAGAGATCAGGCGGACCCAGGGAAGGCACCCCCCCGCAGACGGAGGGGCGTGACCCTGCGGACCAAGGGAGAGGACGGAGGGGAGACCTGTCAGACTGAAGGCTGGGACTGAGGGAAAAGATGTGAAGGCAAAGGGAGACGTCCAAAATTTAAGAAAGCTCTGTTGATGAGACCCTCAGCAAGAGGGAGGAAGGTGAGGAGAGACCCAGAGGCTGACGGCAGAGGCCGAGGAGGGTCCCCCGGCTGGGAAGGCGGAAGGGTGTTGAAGTAGGCTGGGACGCTTCGGCCCGCCAGCCGCGCCGGGCGCCGGGAGAGGGCCCAGGCGACTGTGCGCAGGGCCGCGGCGGCGTCTGTCCCGGCCGGCGTCTGTCCCGGCGGCCCGCCGCGGGGATGCGAGGGCTGGAGGTGCTGGGCCCGGCCCGCAGCGCGGTCCCTCCAGCTGTCCGCCGGCCGTCCCTCAGCCTTGAGCCTCGAAGGCAAGTCAGCTCCACTTACAGAACGAGGGGGTTAAGGCTTAGGTCGCTTGAGGTTTAAGGTGAAGATTCTGGGGGCGCCTGGCTGGCTCAGTGGGAAGACCCCGCGACTCTTAATCGCGGGTTTGTGAGTTTGAGCCCCACGTTGATTGGAGAGCTTACTTTAAAAAATTAAAAAAATAAAATGATTCTGTTAAATTTTTCAAATGAGGGAACAAAAACTTTTCCCCCTTTGCTCTTATCTTCACTCTTTTGGCACTTTCTTTTATTTTATTAAAGATTTTATTTATTTTGAGAGAGAGATTGAGCATGAGCAGTGGAAAGGGCAGAGGGAGAGAGAGAGAGAGAATCCCAAGCAAACACCCCACCCAGCCCACAGCCCCATGCAGGGCTCCATCTCACAACCCTGAGATGGTGACCTGAGCTAAAATCAGAAGTGCCAGGCTCAACCAACTGAGGCACCCAGGTGCCCCATTTTTAGTACTTCTAGTTCCATCTTCTAGAAATTGCAAATTCCGTTCCTTTAAAAAGGCTAGGTAATTGAAAAATTCCCTGATGGCCCCTTCTTCCAAAATGTATCAATACCATAGCATGGCAAATAGTTTTGTCAATGTCATGGTGTTGGCTCACGCTTCAAGGGCAATCATAAATCACTGATGGGTCCTGAGGAAAGAAAAGACTTAAATTTATCTGTTACTTTAGCAAAGCATGAGATAACAAATAATCACTTGCAAGAAATGAAGTGATTGTAACTGGATTATTAGTCAACTTCCTTCTAATCAAGTATTACGGAATACTGAAATTTGTGAATATCTTCTGGCTCCTTGTTTTGCACGCTTAACAATTTGTGGAAGATGATCACAAGTGGGAAAAGAAGACGAAAGTACCCAGGGCTATGTGAACATGGAGTAACAACTTTTTTTCTTTTTAAGGGAACTGGAAGGTATCCATTTTAAGCTGTCCTTTCCATGGTTGTCTTCTTGCATTATCTACTTAATTTATTGTTGTTGCCGATAATGTTTTTGGAAGTAATTTGGAGCTGCCAGTTTGCAAGTCACATAATAAAATCTTTCATTTTACTTGAGCCACACTTCAGTGAAACA
Source organism: Ailuropoda melanoleuca (assembly GCF_002007445.2). Taxonomy (NCBI): domain Eukaryota; kingdom Metazoa; phylum Chordata; class Mammalia; order Carnivora; family Ursidae; genus Ailuropoda; species Ailuropoda melanoleuca. Next base: position 11,275,857 of record NC_048221.1, read on the forward strand.
AAACCGTAACATCTAGCTTGTTTTAGTGGAACAAACTGGAGGGCTTTGGGCTATTGCTAGAAGTCAAGTCCAACCTGAAGAAAATATGCAAACTGTAGAGGCAATTGCAAAAGCTGTTTCCAAAAATCTTTTGGGACAACGGTGTCCCCTTCTTTTTGTCTTCCATAGTGCAGACCCTAACTCCTTACAGCTTAAACTCACAAAATGTTTATCTAGTTGAATCAGTTTCATAAAAATTTTTGTTTTAATGGTTCATATAATAAGCTCTTTTTCTCTTGTTATTACTGTGTTTGCAATACTAAAAACCAGAAGAAATTAATAAAAATATTAAGGAATGAGACATGAAGTACATACTATAATTCTGAATGGTTTTAAATATGCATTATTTGGGGCGCCTGGGTGGCACAGCGGTTAGGCATCTGCCTTCGGCTCAGGGCGTGATCCCGGTGTTCTGAGATCGAGCCCCACATCAGGCTCCTCCGCTGGGAGCCTGCTTCTTCCTCTCCCACTCCCCCTGCTTGTGTGCCCTCTCTCGCTGGCTGTCTCTCTGTCAAATAAATAAATAAAATCTTTTAAAAAAAATATGCATTATTCATTGTAAATAAGATAATACATGAAACCATTTTAACTGAACAATGCAAAAGATTATAGAGAAAAAAATAAAGTATCCCTCTTATCTCTTCCCCTCCCTCACCAGAGAAACTGCTGTTATCATTTCTATGTGTTTTAGACCTGTGCTGTCTGTTAGGACCACACATGGCTATTGAGTGCTTGAAATGTAGCTGGCTCAAATTGAGATGTTCTGTAGGTGTAAAATACACATTACATTTCAAAGATTTAATAGGAAAAAACATGTAAAATATCTTTTTGTATTGATTACATGTTGAAATAATTAAAATATTAAAATATTTTTTGTATTGATTACTTGTTGAAATAATGTTTTGTATATTGGATTAAATAAAATACATTATTAAATTTAATTTTTACCAGTTTCTTTTTACTCTTTTATTTATTTATTAAATACTTTATTTATTTGTCAGAGAAAGAGAGAGAGAACACGAGCACAAGCAGGGGAAATGGCAGTCAGAGGGAGAAGCAGGCTCCCTTCTGAGCAAGGAGCCCAATGCAGGACTCCATCCCAGGAGCCTGGGATCATGACCTGAGCTGATTGTAGATGCCCAACCGACTGAGCCACTAGTGAACTACTAGAAAATATAAAATTATATATACAGCTTGCAACATATTTCTATTGCACAGCACTGGTCTAGACTTTTTTTTTTCTTTTTTCTTTGTGACAACATTTTACTTATTTTTTTAAGTAAGCTCTATGCCCAACATGGGGCTGGAACATACAACGGCAAGATCAAGAGTTGTTATGCTCTATTGACTGAGCCAGCCAGGGTCCCTTGGTCTTTTTGTTGTTGTCGTTAAAGTGTAGTTGACACACAATGTTACATTAGTTTCAGGTATACAACATAGTAGTTCCACAACTCTATACATTGTCTAGACTTTTCTATGCATCAGTATGTATCCATAGAAATCGTATTGTTATAAAACAAAAGGGATTATTCTGTATTTGTTAATTTGTAGCATGCTTTTTTTTCATGCAATATATCTTTTTTTTTTTAAAGATTTTATTTATTTATTTGACAGAGAGAGAGCAGCCAGTGAGAGAGGGAACACAAGCAGGGGGAGTGGGAGAGGAAGAAGCAGGCTCCCGGCAGAGGAGCCTGATGTGGGGCTTGATCCCAGAACACTGGGATCACACCCTGAGCTGAAGGCAGACATTTAATGACTGAACCACCCAGGCGCCCCCATATAATATATCTTAGAAGCCATTCCACATGAGTTCTGCCTAATTGGGACATAACTCCGAGATGACATACAGTATGTTATCTGGTAGGGACAGATCATAATTTATTTAACTATTCCCCTATTTTGAACATTTAATTCATTTCTAGTTTTTCCATCACAATAGTGAACATCTTATATGTTTACCATTTTCCTTTCCTACTTGCTAGCATTTTCCCAGATTAAAAAAATATGGGATGCCTCGACGTCTCAGTTGGTGGAGCATGTGACTCGATCTCAGGGTTGTGGGTTCAAGCACTACATTGGGTGTAGAGATCACTTAAAATCTTTTTTAAATCTTTAAAAAATGTGTTAGTGTTTTCTTAAAAGCAAGGATAAATTTATCAACCAGAATCAGTTTTGGAAAACCTGGAGGTGTTTGATTTGTGATGGCCGAATCTACACCCACTTTCAAATGAAAACTCGCCCATGGAGTTACATTCTGGAATTAGTAGTTAGGGCCTAGAGATGGTGCGTGGCTCACCCAAGATCACATATGTACACAGTTTAGAAGTCAAATCTCAAGATCCGTTGAAGACTGCCTGCATTTTTTCTCTAGCACCAGAGTTGACAGTTTTTTTCAATATTTGAAAAAAAAAGGGTAGTCAGTGTTTTGTTTTGTGGGCCATACAATCTGTAAAATTGCGAGTCTTGGTAGCTCTGCCATTGTAGCACAAAAAGCAGCTGTAATTAATGTATAAGTGAATGGGTGTGGCTATGTCCCCCCAAAATGTTATGTATACTAAAATTAGAATTTCATGCCAATTTCAGGAATCACAAAATATTATTCTTTTTTATTTTTTTCTTTTTTGAAAATTTCTGTTGTATATATTTATATAAATTACTATTATTTATATATTCCATTCTTTGCTGTACATATACAGACAGCAGTCTAGATTTGTCCCATAGACAGTAGTGCTGCTCCCTGCTCTAGAATCTGAAGTCTAGAAAATGGAAATTTCTTCACCCTTCTACAGAAGCTATTCTGCTTGTGTTTTTTTGTTATTTCATTTGTTTTTAGCAGTTTTAGATTTACGTTAAAATTGAGTGGAAAGTACAGAGTTCCCATACACTCCCTTACTTCCCCTCTCCACTTCCCCCATTATTAATATGCCTAGTGTGGTACATTTGTTACACTTCATGAGCCAATATGGATATGTGAGTGTTAACTGAAGTCCATAGTTTACATTCGGGTTCACTCTCTGTGTTGTATGTTCTATGACTTGGGGTTTTTTTAAAAGATTTTATTTAAGAGAGAAAGAGTGAGCATGGGTTGGGGGGGGCAGAGGGAGAGGGAGAAGCAGAAACACTCCCCATTGAGCAGGGAGCCGGACATGGGGCTCAATCCCAGGACCCTGAGATCATGACCTGAGCCGAAGGCAGATGCTTAACCGTCTGAGCCATGCAGGTGCCCCTATTCTATGAATTTGACAAATGTGCCATGACATGTATCTGCCATTATGCTTGCCAATTTTTCTTTCTTTTTTTTTTTTTTAAGATTTTATTTGTTCATTCAACAGAGAGAGAGACAGCCAGCGAGAGAGGGAACACAAGCAGGGGGAGGGGGAGGAAGAAGCAGGCTCACAGCAGAGGAGCCTGATGTGGGGCTCGATCCCAGAACGCCGGGATCAGGCCCTGAGCCGAAAGCAGACACCCAACGACTGAGCCACCCAGGTGCCCCTATGCTTGCCAATTTTTAACTCATAAACTAGCTAGGAACAAAAATAAGCTTCAGAGTAGAATATCGCAATTCTGTCAGCCACAAACAGGTGCGTGATTGCCGATCACCCTAAGGGTAATTTTTAGTTTCTGCTACTTCGTTATTTTGTATTTTGCCATTTTCTTTTATAATATTTTATTTATTTATTTAACACAGAGAGAGACAGCCAGCGAGAGAGGGAACACAAGCAGGGGGAGTGGGAGAGGAAGAAGCAGGCTCCCAGCGGAGGAGCCTGATGTGGGGCTCGATCCCAGGACCCTGGGGTCACGCCCTGAGCCGAAGGCAGGCGCCCAACCGCTGTGCCACCCAGGCGCCCCATGCCATGTTTTTGCTTAGTTTTGAAGTATTTGACAAACATCATTCACTGTCACATTCAAAGTAATGAGATACTGGGAGCCCTGGTACAAAGTGCCATATAGCTGCAATTAAAAAAAAGGAAGCAGGGGCGCCTGAGTAGCTCAGTTGTAAGTTTCTGATTCTTGGTCTCGGTTCAGATCAGGATCTCAGGGTCATGAGATCAAGCCCCACTTTGGAGTTTTCTTGAGATTCTGTCTCCCTCTTCCTCTCTCCCTCCCACTTGTGTGCCCTCTCTCTCTCTCAAATAAATAAATAAATCTTAAAAAAAAAGGAAGTGATTAAAAAAAAGGTTTGAAAGTGGAAAGAAAATGCAGATGTTGCACATGGAATAAAACTGCTCAAGAAGAAGGAATCTGGAAGTCAACGAATGATAGTGGGAAAACTCGTACATTGTTCATCATTTGGTTCAGTCATCTTAGAAAACAGTTTGGCCTTATCTGGTGAAGTCAAAGCTCTGTATACTCTGTGGCCCACTAATTCCAGTCTCTTGGAAACTTGCTGATACTCTGAAGAAGGTTCGGAGTAGCTGTGTTCTGAAGGTCCCACCCTGAAGGCAAGGCAAATGTTCACCCACGGCAGGATGAATAGATCATGATACAATGGAGAGGAACTAACCACAACCACATGGGACAACATGGGTGAATCGTGCAAACATAATAGGAAATCAAAGAAGCAAGGCCCATGTGTATATGTGATGATTCCATTGCTGTGTTGATTTTTTAAACAGAAAAATAGATGGAAGGTTTTAGGGAAATAAAACTATAAAGAAAAACAATCACCAGTGGTTGCCTGAAAGGGTGACCAGGAAGAGGTGAGGGGATGGGTGGGCACAGCCAGTATTTTAATGTGGTGTAAAAAAAAAAAAAAAAAAACACCTGCAACAACAACAACAAAGTGTGCAATCTACCCTCTTACTTTTTTAAGTGTATGGTACAGCGAACCATAAGCACAGTGTTGTATAGCAAATCTCTAGAGCTTTTTCATCTTACATGAATGAGAAGTGTTCCGCGTCTTGACTGGGCACTAGCTTTGTAATTCTACTATGCCTATGTTTTATGCATATTTTGTATTTCAGTTTTTTAAAAGATTTTATTTCATTTTAGAGAGAAAGCATGCACACGCACTAGTAGGGGGAGGGGCAGAGGGAGAGAGAGAATCTTAAGCAGACTACACTGAGCATGGAGCTGGACACAGGGCTCGGTCCCACAACCCCGAGATCATGACCTGAACTGAAACCAAGAGTCAGATGCTTAACCGACTGAGCCACCCAGGTGCCCCTGTGTTTCCATTTTTTAGGGAAAGAATGAATGACATATGTAAAGAAAACTGCCTGAGCGAGAAAAGTAAGTAGACAAGGCAAGTGATACGGTTGCAATGTACAAACTTCTGAACATATGGCCAGGAAATGAGCCCCATTGTAAGACACCTTCTAGTATAAGATTCCCACAGGAGGCTGGTGATTCCAAAGCTTGGAGGCTGCTAAAAGTGTTGCTGATAAAATTTTGGTCATGAGCCCCTGATGGTCCCATGAGTTCAAGGCCTTGTGGAATCATGGCATCAGAATGAGTGGCAGTGAGCCAAGTGAGGCTACACCAGCTGCTAAAAACATTCTCTTTGGCATTTGCTGAGTAAGGAAGGTTTCTTGCCTTGACCAATTTTCACCATTGTTGAAAACAGGCTGTTGTGGGGAAGGATGGCTGATAAAACTTATTTTAGCAGGGACTCCATGAGTAGGCCTGTTTTTAAAGCTTTGTACGAATAACCTGCTCTCATCAGTCTTAAGTACATGTCAGGACTGAAAGCCTACATCTTTTTTGTTCCTTTCATCTTCAAAAAAATGGGCTGATGAAGCAGGCACTTGGAATCTAATATAAGAAGAACATCTCTAGGGGCACCTGGATGACTCAGTCAGTTAAGCGTCTGCCTTCTGCTCAGGTCATCATCTCAGGGTCCTGGGATTAAGCCCCGTGTTGGGCTCCCTGCTCAGCGGGGACCCTGCTTCTCTCTCTCTCTCTCTCTCTCTCTCTCTCTCTCTCTCAGTCTGTGGGTCAAATGAATGAATGAAATCTTTTTTTTTCAGTCTTATTTTTTTTAAGATTTTATTTATTTGACAGAGGGAGAAAGAGAGCACAAGCCAGGGCAGTGGGAGAGGAAGAAGCAGACTCCCCACTGAGCAGGGAGCCTGATGTGGGGCTCAATCCCAGGACCCTGGGACCATGACCTGAGCAAGGTAGACGCTTAACACGCCCCAGAATGAATAAAATCTTAAAAAAAGAAAAAGAAGAGTGTCTATGTCTGGAATTGTACTAGTATTATGTGATAGGCAACTTTCAAAGATGGCTCCCTGTGACTCCCCACCTTCTGGTATTCACACCCTGGTGTGATCACTCCTTGAATTTGGGCCGGACCTAGTGATTTGCTGGTAATGAAGCGATTCTGTCAGAAGTCATGGGATGTCACTTTCATGATCAGGTTACAGAAGACTGGCTTTCATCTAGCTGGACTCTCTTTTGACTTTTCAGCTCAGGCATTTTGATGTAGCAAGCTGCCATATAGGAGAGGCCCATGTGGCAAGGGGCTAAAGGTAGCTTCTGGTCAACAGCTGGCAAAGGAGCCAAAGCTCTCAGTCCAACTGTTACAAGGAACTTAGCTCTGCTCACCATCACCTGGGCAACATTGAAAGGATATCCTTCCATAGTCAAGCCTTCACATGAGACCACAGCCTGGCCAACACTTTGCAGCCCTGTAATTCCAACTAAGGACTCAGCTAAGCCACACCTGGATTCCTAACTCCCAGAAACTCTGAAATAATAAACACTTTTAATTTTAAGCCAACAACTTTCGGAGTAATTTGTTATGTAGCATAGATAGCTCATACATCCTGGGGCCAAATTTCCCCTTTCCTTAGAGAAGACACCTTCAGCCTTAGCAGGATTGATGAAAGTTGGCAAGAAAATTCTTCCTTCTCCCAGAATATGCCTTTAGCTTCATCTGCCATTGTTGAGCTAGACCGAGTATATTTCAAACATGGGAAAATTGTTGTGGTCTTAGCTCTTTTGAAACAACCAGTATTGTCATTTTCATTGTCCTCCAATGGGAAGGAATTAGGGACTTATGGTCTCTAAGAAGGCTACAGTTTTTCTTATGGGGACCATTGCAGTAGACACTTCATTCTGAAGTTAGTCATTGGCCCTTGGGGGTTGTTTAAAGAGGAATTCTCTTAGAGATAATTTTTGTGGGAGCAAATAAAAGGAAAAAAAAATTTATGATGCATTTGTGAGCTCCCTATCTTCACTATTTAATGAAATGTTCCCAAATGTTTGTAGTCATCTGAGAAGCTAAAATCCTTGGGCATTCTCCATGGAGCAGGTTGAGGATTTGTTTTCATGGATATCTTTGGGCAGTTTGCTGAACAAAATCTTGGTATGTGTATCCACAACCCTGGGCCAGGCAGGCACTAAATAACCACCTTGTTGACCTGTGACTCATGAACTTAGAATCCCAAAAGGAAACATTATATACTTTATGTTCTTTATTCAAAGAATCCAATTTAAATGGATTGGCTGGAATTAGAATATTTGCAGGAATTCACAGTTTGGAGAAAGATTATTGAGTATACAAGTTACTTTAAAAAGAAATGTTATAAGGATACCAACATTGTACTGGAAGTTCTAGCCAGAGTAATCAGGCAAGAAAAAGATATAAAAGGCATCCATATAGAAAGAAGAAGTAAAACAATCTCTATTCACAGATGACATGATCTTATATGTGGGAAATCCTAAAGAATCTACCATAAACAAATTCAGCAAAGTTTCAGGATACATTGTATTTCTTTCTTCTCCTCCTCCCCCCACCTTCTTCTTCTTTTAGAGAAAGAGGAAGGGGCAGGAGAGAATTCCAAGCAGGCTCCACGCCCAGCACAGAGCCTGACTCCGGGCTTGATCCCACGACCTTGAGATCATGACCTGAGCCAAAGTCAAGAGTTGGACGCTGAACTGACTGAGCCATCCAGGTGCCCCCAAAATCAGTTGTATTTCTATATAGTAGCAATGAACAATCCAAAAATGAAATTAAGAAACCACTCCATTGGGACGCCTGGGTGGCTCAGTGGGTTGGGCACCTGCCTTCGGCTTGGGTCATGATCCCAGGATCCTGGGATCAAGTCTGGCATCAGGCTCCCTGCTTGGTGGGGAGCCTACTTCTCCCTTTCCCTGCTGCTCCCCCTGCTTGTGTACGTGGTTCCTTGCTCTCTGTCTCTGACAAATAGGTAGATGGAATCTTTTAAAAAGGAAAAGGAAAAAAAGAAACCACTCTATTGAGTACCTGGGTGGCTCAGTCAGTTAAGCGGCTACCTTCAGTTCAGGTCATGATCCCAGGGTCCTGGGATGGAGCCCCACATTGGGCTCCCTGACCAGCAGGGAGTCTGGGTTCTGCCACTCCCCCTGCTTGTGCTCTCTCTCTCTGTCAAATAAATAAAATCTTAAAAAAAAAAAAAAAAAAATGCCTTGGGGCGCCTGGGTGGCACAGCGGTTAAGCGTCTGCCTTCGGCTCAGGGCGTGATCCCACGTTATGGGTTTGAGCCCCACATCAGGCTCCTCTGCTATGAGCCTGCTTCTTCCTCTCCCACTCCCCCTGCTTGTGTTCCCTCTCTCGCTGGCTGTCTCTATCTCTGTCAAATAAATAAATAAAATCTTTAAAAAAAAAAAAGATGCCAAAAGTACAAGCAACAAAAGGAAAAATAGATATAAATTGGACTTGATGAGAAAGAAAACAATTTTTGCATCAAAGGGCACTACTAAGAGAATGAAGAGTCCAGAATGGAAAAAAAAATATTTGCAAATCATATCTGATAGGTATCTAGTATCCAGAATATATGAAGAACTCCTACAACTTAATAAAAAGACAACTCAATTAAAAAATAAGCAAAAATGGCTCTGTCTGTTAAGCGTCCCACTCTTGATTTCAGCTTGGGTCATGATCTCAGGGTCCTGGGATTGAGCCCTGCATCAGGCTCCATGCTGGGTGTGGAGCCTGCTTGGGATTCTCTTTTTCCCTCTCCCTCTGCCCCTCCCACCAAACCTCTCTCTTTCGCTCTCTCTCAAAATAAAAACAAAAACAAATCAAAACAGGCCAAGAACTTGAATAGATATTTCTCCAAATGTAAACAAATGGCTGACAAGCACCTGAAGGAGTGTCCACCATCAGTGGTCATCAGGGAAATCCAAATCAAAACTACAATGAGATACCGCTTCACACCTGCTCAGATGGCTGGAATTGGGGGGGGGGGAAAGTATCAGTAAGGATGTGAAGAAACTTAACTCTTGTACATTTCTGATGGATATGTAAAATGGTGCAGCTATTGTGGGGGGAAAAATTAACCATAGAATTACCATATGATCTAATTCCACTCCTAGGTGTATATCCCAAAGAATTAAAAACAAGTACTCGGATACTTGTTCAACAATGTTCCTAGCAGCACTATTCACAGTGGTCAGAACGTGGGAACTCGAGTATCTATGACTGGATGACTGGGTAAACAGATGTGGTACATGCATACAGTGGAGTAGTATTCAGCCATAAAATGGAATCAGGTACTGATCCAGGTTCTGGCATGGATCAGCCTCAAAATCATGCTTCGTCAAAGAAGCCATACTGAAAAGGTCGTGTATTGTATGGTTCCCTCTACATGAAACATCCAGACCAAGAAATCCAGAGATGGAAAGCAGATTACTGGTCGTCAGGGGATGGGGAGGGAGGCATGGGGTTAGTGCTAATGGGGATACAGTTTCCTTTTAGGACGAGGAAAATGTCTGGGAACCGGTTGTAGGTGATGTTTGCACAACATTGTGAGTATACCCGATGCTACTGCACTGCCTGCTTTAAAATGGTTAACGGGGGGCTGCCTGGCTGGCTCAGTCTGTGAAGCACGTGACTCAGTCTTGGGGTTGTGAGTTCAATCCCCACATTGGGTGTAGAGATTACTTAAAAGCTTTAAATTTTTTTTAAGATTTTATTTATTTATTTATTTATTTGACACAGAGAGACAGCCAGCGAGAGAGGGAACACAAGCAGGGGGAGTGGGAGAGGAAGAAGCAGGCTCCCAGTGGAGGAGCCTGATGTGGGGCTCGATCCCAGGACTCTGGGATCACGCCCTGAGCCAAAGGCAGATGCTTAAGGACTGCACCACCCAGGCGCCCCCCAATTTTTTTTTAAATAAAGTGGTGAATGGCTCATTTCATGAATTTTACCTCTAAAGAAAAAACGCTGAGCTTATCAAACCACTTTGTCAATAGTGCCAAATGTTTTCTATCTCATTCAATTCAGATAACCAACCCTGTGAGAGTGGGTTGCCCCCTACCCCACCATATTGTCCCCCAAGCTGAATTCTAATTTATCCTGTACCACGTGTTTTGAGAGGAGAGAGGAGGTATGTAGACAGTAAGTATGCTTGTTGAAAACCAACCCCATCGGCCTCAGTGTCCTTGTAAAAGATAAAGGAAGTGGCCCAATACTTAAAAAAAATATTATTTATTTGACACAGAGAGAGTGAGAGAGAGACAGAGAGACAGAGCGTTCAAGAGCTGGGGACAGGCAGAGGGAGAGGGAGAAGCAGACTCCTCCCTGAGCAGGGAGCTTGATGTGGGGCTCGATCCCGGCACCCTGAGATCACGAACTGAGCTGAAGGCAGACGCTTCACAACCCAGCCCCTCNTTGAGAGGAGAGAGGAGGTATGTAGACAGTAAGTATGCTTGTTGAAAACCAACCCCATCGGCCTCAGTGTCCTTGTAAAAGATAAAGGAAGTGGCCCAATACTTAAAAAAAATATTATTTATTTGACACAGAGAGAGTGAGAGAGAGACAGAGAGACAGAGCGTTCAAGAGCTGGGGACAGGCAGCCCCCCCCCGCCTTGCAATGATCCAAGAACCATCGGTATTAAATCAGCATAAAGCCACACCATGGGGTTTCCATACCCATCTGTTTACGAAACGGTCCAAGGAGGCTACTACCAAAAAATGCTAGAAGGCTCTTGTACTGTGGGTTCTGAAGTTCTGCTTGAACTTCACTGTGCCTGTCTAATCACTCCTGGCCACACTTCTAGTTAGCAAGGACCACTTTTAGCCAGCTTGTTGGGCAGTGGAAATGGCTTTTTATGGTCCAAAATTTAATTGGAGAAGACTTAGTAATACTGACTAGGCACTTTTTTTTTTTTTTTTTTTTTTTGGGGGGGGNTTTTTTGAGAGGGGGAAGGGGCCGAGGGAGAGGGAAAGAATCCCAAGCAGGCTCCATGCTGGGCAAGGAGCCCAAGGCCAGGCTCCACCTCAAACCCCTGGGATCATGACCTGAGCTGAAATCAGGAGTCAGACACTTAATTGACTGAACTACCCAGGAGCCCCAGACTATGCACTCTTTTATTACTTTTTTTTTTTTTTTTAGTAATCTCTACATGCAGTGAATGTGGGGCTCGAACTTATAACCCCAAGATCAAGAGTCAGGTGTTCTTCCAACTGAGCCAGGCAGGTGCCCCTGACATACTCCTAATTACACTGTGGTGTCTACCCTTTAGCAACTGAATTAATTTCATAAAAGCCTCAATGCAATCACACGGGCCCACAATAGGATTACATGAAGCTGACATTAGGCTTCCATTTCTAAGATCTTTCTCCTTGGGAATAGCAGGAATTGCCAAATTCTGTAAACCTTTTCATTTATTTATTTTTTTTTTGAAGATTTTTATTCATTTGAGAGAGTGTGTGCGAGAAGGGGGAGAGGGACAAGCAGACTCCCTGCTGAGCAGGGAGCCTGCTGTAGGACCCTGAGATCACGACCTGAGCTGAAGGCAGCTGCTTAACCAACTGAGCCACCCAGGTGCCCCAAACCCTTTTTCCCCCCTCAAGATTTTTTATTTAGTTATTAGAGACAGAGAGAGCACGCACAGGGAAGAGAGAAGCCCAGGCTCCCCGCTGAGCAGGGAGCCCCATATGGGACTCAATCCCAGGACCCTGGGATCATAACCTGAGCCAAAGGCAGACTCTTAACCCACTGAGCCACCTGGGTGCCCCACCCCCTAAACTTTTTAAAATAAAGGTGCTCTGTATAAAGTTCATTGCCATTGGTGTCTCACAGATCTGTGTATTAATTTGGGTCATCTACACATCCTTGATAGATGACCCTAAAATTACTTAAGCTTCCCTCCAGGTTTCTCCCCTGCAAGCGGGAAACGACTAGAGTGAGGGAGCTTGTAGTTTATTCCTGTCCCCTCAGGAGACAGAAGGGCATCCCTTTGTGCAATCCACGTAATTCCTCCCATCTTGGGGAATGAGGGCCTGGCTTAAGCCAAGTTGCGAAGTAAAATCATTCATGTCCTTTCACATTCAACCACGCTAAAATAGATCAGTTTTAGGATAGGCCTTGGATTATGTTTACAAGAGAAACAAAACAAAGCAGTTTCAAAATTTTGTTATCCTTGAGGCCATGGATGCTCAATGCCACCAACCTTTTTGCCTCAACAGACGAAACCTCGAAGGGCACGCACGACCTGTGACTAAGACACATCTACCTCACAGGAGTGATGGCAGGCGCAAACAATCCAGAGACACCGTCTTCTTGCTTACTGAGCAATTTATTTGTTTCTAGTTCTTATATTGACTTTTCATAAATATTCACCTCACATCTCCAGTAAAGGTCCTCGAGAGCAGGGCCCATCTCTTACTTTTATCACGAGTTAGCACCTGGTGCACGGGAGATGCTCACCGCGTCTTTTACCATCTAGTAAATTCCCTCTGGCCAACGCTTCCCCAAATGAGACCGCTCAAGGGTTTGCTGGGAAAACAGACCCAGCAGTATCATTTCAAGGGGGAAGTATCTTCCACTTCTTTTGATTATATGGAAAGTGTAACTGTTGCTTGCTACCCTTTAACACGTGGTAGCTTTCCTTTCCCACAGATCCAGAAACCTCCAAAGGAACAGTATTTATCTGAAATGTGTTTATTTCACTATATTCATTTCTTACAGATAGCATCTATCTATGGCAATTTATGTGTTTTCCACTCACGGGAGTGACACCAAGTTTTTTTGTTTTTGTTTTTTTTAAATATAGTTAAGTAGTCGTAACTCAATTTAAAGGAAAAACAAAAATAACCCCTGAAGTAACAGAGGGGAAACACAAATGAGGTTAAAAAAAAAAAAAAAAAAAAAAAGACAAACAAAAAACTCCAAACTATAAAGGCGATTCACCAAAAACTAAAGATTGGGAAAATAATGCCCTAGGCAAAATGTCCTCATTCTTGAGGGGCCAGCGGGAGGGCTTCCAGGGGTGCAGGTCTATCAGATTCATGAGGCCTCTGAGCAGAGTTCACTGATGGGACAGAACCAACGCTGCGGTCACAAGATTCCGCTACATCTCGTGAGGCTCACACACCATACGCAGCATGCTATCAAAGCAGGTAAAAAACTGAAGCCAAAGCAAATTCTTAGAACTTAAAAAAAAAAAAAAATCCTGTATAAAGCAAGATGTATCCCAGTATTAAGATGCTCTCAGAAAATAAAATAAAATATAATAAAAAAGGGCATTCAGCCAGCTGCTGTATTTAACAAGCAAAATATCATCAAAATCTAATTACCCAACTTTATTATTCCAACTGCAGTGTAAAGAGACTTCACAGCCACTTGGGGGAATGTACAACTTCTGCAGCCTTCGAACCACGGCAGAAAGCCATACACGTCTAGAAGACAAGCCCATGAGGTACCCTTTTTTGAAGGAAATGGCTGGGTCTCTTCGCCAAAGTTTCCAGCATGTTCCAGTAACATATACCCTAGTTCTGCTTACACACAAAAGGAGAAAGAGCAACGCGTTATGACACGCACCCCTCGCAACAGGGAGGAGGGTCATTCTGTGGGAGCGACATCTTTGGGCTCTGCATCGGTCTGTTCTGCTCCCGCTTCCACGACAGCCGGGGCCGGAGCCTCGACCCTCACGGCGTCTCTCTCGTCTGCTGCTGGGGCTTGCACTTCAGCTTCCACCGCTTCCTCGCCGCCCTTCTCGGAGGCCACACCACACGCTGTCTCCACTTCCACCAGCTGTTCCGAGTGGGGACTGCGAGCGGCCCGGGCCGTGTCCGTGGGGCCTTCTCCTTCGGCCAACGCGTCACCGCCTTCCGGAGCCGGCGCTCCTTCCCCATCTACCGCTCTCACGGCTGCCGTAATGACCTCGGCCAACACCTCCGCGGCCACCTCCTCGGGTGTCTCCTCCTTCTCCTCACTCCCTAAATTGTCATCCCCTTCCATTTCTGGATCCACAGCTTCGCTGGTGAAAGGGTCTTCACCCTGGCCAAGAAGAGCAACAGGTCAGTGCAAAGGAGAGAACGAAGGGGGCCCAGGCTGCCAGGAGACTGTGTTTCTATGCTGAACAGCCAACAAGAGAAATGCTTCCCACGACAGCAGGTGAGGGCATCCCACGGGTGCTTGGCGCCTTCAGGTTCAGAAAAGGCGTCTCAGAATAGCCTCACTACAACCGTTCTGCACCTTTTTTTAAAAAAAAGATTTTTATTTATTTGACTGAGATAGCGAGAGAGAGAGAGAGAGAGAGAATGAGCACAAGCAGGGGAAGCAGCAGGCAGAGGGAGAGGGAGAGGGAGGCAGGCTCCCCGCTGAGCAGGGAGCCCAACAAGGGGCTTGATCCCAGGACCCTGGATCATGACCTGAGCCAAAGGCAGACACTTAACTGACTGAGCCACCCAGGTGCCCCGTTTTGCACCTTTTGTCTTTTAACTTTTATTTTCTTAATTTAGTTAGCTAGGACCTAGAACACAATGGGGAAAGCAGAATCAGGGGCTATTCTTGTTTTTATTTTTGATTTTTTTTTTTTTAAGATTTTATTTATTTATGTGACAGACAGCCAGCAAGAGAGGGAACACAAGCAGGGGGAGTGGGAGAGGAAGAAGCAGGCTCCCAGCAGAGAAGCCCGATGTGGGACTCGATCCCGGAATGCCGGGATCACGCCCTGAGCCGAAGGCAGACGCTTAACGACTGTGCTACCCAGGCACCCCATTCTTGTTTTTATAACTAGCAATTTTGATACTTACAATGGGTTTTTAAAAGATGTACTTCTCCCTGCTCAAAGGCTTTTAATTTTAGAATGAAGTATTTGTAAGTATTTATTAACTTTATTTTAAAGATTTTTAGTTATTTATTTGAGAAAGAGAGAGAGGGGACACCTGGGTGGCTCAGTTAGTTGTCTGCCTTCGGCTCAGGTCATGATCCCAGGGTCCTGGGATCGAGCCCCGGATTTGGCTACCTGCTCAGTGGGGGGTCTGCTTCTCCCTCTCCCTCCCCATTTGTGCTCTCTCTGACAAATAAACAATCTTTAAAAAAAAAGAGAGAGAGTGAGAGAGATCAAGACAGCGAGCATGGAGGGGAAGAGCAGGAAGCAGACTCCCCGCTGAGCAGGGAGCCAGATGTGGGGCTCGATCCCAGGACCGTGGGATCATGACCTGACGAAGGCAGACACTGAACCGCCTGAGCCACCCAGGCTCCCATTTACAAATATTTAATACAACTGCCCCCATTTTGCATTTTTTATTCAAGCATATAATGGTGAAGAAAAGTTCAAAAAGACCTAGGATTTCTTAACCCAACTGAAACAAAAAAGCTTCATAACAGGAAGTTTAGACTATTTTAAATTTTAGTTTCATTTACGTACACAGCCCTGGTTATAAGGGTGCCCCATTCTGCAGATAAGGAAAGGAGACTCAGCAAGTTGCCCAAGGCCACACAGCTGTCGAACACCAGTCAGGACAGACTCTAAGTCTGACTCTCAGAAGCCGAACTTAGGCAAAACTGTCTCTAGTTTAGAAAATGTGAATGTTATGGGGCACCGAAGTAAATAAATAAAATCTTAAAAAAGAAAGACAGACAGAAAATGTAAACACTATCATTAGCATATTAAGAAACAGGTTTTAAAATACAGCATTTAGGAGGCACCTGGCTGGCTCAGTCAGGGCATCTCAGGGTCATGAGCTGGAGCCCCACATTAGGTGCAGAGATTACTTAAGAAAAAAAAAAAATCTTTAAAATAAATATGTAAAATAAAATAAAAACAAAAACACTGACCAGTCACGGTTCTTAAACTGGTTATGCCCTTTAATGGTTGGCATGAAGCGTCAAATACTAAAGGATTTAGTAACTGAGAGGCGGGCAGACGGGTCCTCGTAGTCGGGCTGTGCTGGTGCGTAAGCGCCCGCCGCACACTCGGACGTCTGGGGCCGAGCGTTTACCCAGTGGGCTTCCCAGGAGGAACCAGGGGCTCTCCCAGCCAGACTCCCTTCCAGGCCGCCCTCTCTGGGGCTCTTCATACTTTGCTTCAGTCACTAAGGCTCAGCAGTTGTGGCTCCACCGGCTCTTCCCCACCTCGAGCTGCGGGCTCCCGGCTCGTTCTCTCTGCCAGCAAAACCTCCTTTTGGCTTTTTTCCTGGACCACCATCATCTAACTTGGATTGCCCGGTAAGCACCTCAGCATCCCTTGCTCAATGTTTCATGGCTATCCGAGGTGAGCCCTCACGACCATGCAGACCGATCAAGCAGGACCACGGCCCAGACCCCGGGTGAGCGGGGAGTCGCAGGAAACCCACCCCGATACATTCCCATACCCGCCCATTCTTCAAAAGACTCAGAGATGCTAAATACTGCACTCCAGATGCAACTCCACACTCGCAGAGTCCATCCCGCATTCCAGAAGCTTCTCCCATTCACTGCACTCCTCAGCACAAACCTTGAGGTATTTTTCCAGCATCTTCACTATGTGTCTGTTGTTCAAAACACTCTTAGCCACATGAAGACTGGTCTTCTTGAACTGTTCAGCAGCCAACTGCAGAGGGAAGCCAAGGTGGACTTTTACACGTGGTGCACCCAGAGCAGCACGGAAACAAACTAGCCAGGCTACCCTGAGCTGCCCTGGGATCAGCCCTAGTCAGAACGAGGACTACCACCTCTCCTCACTATGGCAAATCCCGAGATGCCAGACTCCAATCATGAGAGAAAGGTGGCCCTGGAGGGATACCAAAACCGAGACTATGAGGCAGTGTAGAAAAGTCTGATAAAAGATGAGAGCACAGGCACCCCACAGACGTCGAGGTCCCGTGTGCACACTCAAGGATGGCACAAGAACGCTTACAGACAGACAGATGCTGTGTGGGCCCAGTATGGCAGAAGGGCAAGTTTTTTCTTTTCAGTTTTCTGAGTTGCAGTGACCTTACAAGTAAATTCAGCAGCAGCAGAAGGAATGCTGCAAACATTTGGCTGTTTTAGAGCTTGACCCATTCAAACGATAATCCCTTGTTGGTTTAGTGCTCTCTGGATGATCTTTCATAAGCTAGCAGATGCATGGGCAGGACTAAGGACAGGCACCAAACCAGGGCTCAGCAAGCCAGAGCCTATGGGCCAAATGCAGCCTCACCCTTGCTTCACAACCAGACTCTGGTTGCTTTTGCCCACCAGCAGCAGACGTCAGGTGTTAGAAACCCCGTAGGCTGCAAAGCCCGAAACGTCTGTGATTTGACCATTTATAAAAAAAAAAAGTCTGCCAATACCCTGAGCTACACATTTAGCCTCGGGCCCCATCAACTAATTAGGACCAAATCAGTTCTTAACTCTGGGTCCCCTAGGCCACGGTGCTTTGAATGGCCCTCAGCCTCCACTCCCCGGAAATCCAGTTTGTCTTGTCGGCCACCGGGAAACTTACCTGTGTGGTTTACAGGGGACATTCTCAACCAGGAGAACTTCAGCTACCCTATTTAAGTCAACCCTAAGCAACACGTTTTTTCGCATCTTAGCAGAAACTGGGATGCCTCTTACAACCCACCAATGAAGTCAGAGACTCAGTGGACTGTCAAGAGCTCCTGAAGACGCTGGCATTCGGACCCTCCTGGCGCGGCCCGAGGAGGGACTCACCCTGCGGTTGTGATTGTGGTCCACCGAATGCAGGTGCCGCTGCAGGAGCTGATGCTGCGCGGGGATCAGCATGTCACAAGCCAGGCAGTGAGCGGCCTCGATCTTCTTGAAAAAGTGCTCCTGGCCAATCCCTGTCAGTACAACCCAAGTCTGGTCCAATCTGGTACAGCAGGCAAGTATGCTCTCCTCCTGCCCCCCAAAAGGGCCCCCATTTTCTCCCGGTAGTCCCAAAGGACCAGGTTAGGACAGAATCTGTGGGGGCCCCCACCTGCCCTCCAGCAGGAGTGTGCAGACAGAAGTACCTCCACACCTAGGGATTTTATTCTTCAACTGTTTTCATCCTTCTCGTCATTTTTCTTTACACAAAGAAGGAAAAAACACCAGAAGGCTTCTTATCAGTCCAACACGCTGCCAGCAGAGCTGTGACATTCATTAAGCCACGCTCTGTCCAGCACTACGCGCCCTGCCTGAGAGTCTTCCTGTCACATTCTCAGCAGCCCTGCTCCAGGCTGGCTTTGCCCCCAGCCGCACGCCTTAGCGGCACGTGGAATGGCATGCTCCAAGACCACAGCTCACCTTTGAAAGGATCTGGTTTGGGTTTCGTGCTTTCCTTCTCCATCAACTCCTGACGCCGCTTCTCAATTTTCTTATTCCTGTTTACGATGTACTCCTAGAGGAGAAGAAATGAAACGAGGACAGCGTGGTGCGTGTAGCTATCTCTCAGCTGCACTAGAGGCAGCTCACCAAGGCGGCTGCCAAGCCCTCGGCAGAGCACAACCCTGTCTCAGCTGCCCCAAGGATGGGAAGACGGCTGTCTAAGCAGTTCCGTGGGTGGAACTCATAGGAACTACAAGGGCTGGAGAGCTAGGCTCTCCCTCTGACCTGGGACTTGTACGCTCTTATTCTGGAAAGTCCAGGCCTCGTTTCCCTTCCCTTTCCCTTCTCTGTAAGGGATCCAATTCCTGGAGGACCATCAGGAAATACTGTGATTGAGGCCGAGTGTGCTTTACCTGGAGGAACTCCACTGTCTTGTCAGGGAGTTTGGTACTGATAAACCTCAGTGTCTCTTTGTGAAATTTGCTTTGTAGATGCTTCTGGATTTCTTCATCTTCAAAGCTACGAAACTTGCACACAGAACAGGCGAACTGAATCCTGGAGAAGGAAGATGAAAAGAACAATGACATAGGAGTAACCAGCTCATCTCTGGTTGGAACGGAAATGGAAACGGAAGCAATTTCTGTACCAAGACTTCTGACTTCACGTGGGGCATCAGAATAGCAGATGCCCCAGGTCTCCCCAACCTAAGAATGGGGGTGCAATATTGCAAGTGTTTTAGGAAAATGATTCATGCACCACACCAGTCTTTCTGGCCCAAAGGCCCACAAGAGAACACCCTAAGGTGGAGACTTTCCAAACTGTGGACTCCCTAAAGGCCCCCAGACCACTGCTGTGAGGCGGGGCGTAGTACCTAACTCTGTAACTTCTTTCTGCAGCCACCAGGATAACATGGGAACCTCATTTTAACACGAGGGAGAAATTTCTAAAGAACTGCCACAATCTAAAACTCAAAAAACCCAAGATCAATTTTTCCACGGTGCTCAACTTTAAGACCCATCATATCAAATTCTATGGCTAAAAACGGATGTCTTCGTTGCGTACTTTCAAAACCTCACAAATGCAATCATGCTATGCGGCAAGGGGAGAGCTGCCCGCAGAGCCCTGTGGCCCCTCAGTGGGGCGCTGCTTCCCTCAGCTCTGCCGAGGATGCTTTGGCGCATCTGGGCTCACGGCTTAGGCCCCATGGCACTCCGGACTCCTCATCTACCAACTCAGACTTCTGCTGGCTCCCGATGCCTGCTTCGTTTGCACAGACCCCCGACAGAGGAGTGAAAAGAGCGAGCTCTGGGGCCCTCTGTGTATGAACAGGTATCAGGCAGCAGGCAAAGAAATTCAGGGTTCGCACTTCCTGCTGCATCTTTACCTCCCCTGTGACGATTTCTCCAAGTCTCTTTGAGGACCCTCTGTTTCTAGGGTGGATTCTAAACATTCCTTCTGAAGAAAAAGTCATCTAATTTCTCCTGGGGCATGAAAATAATCTCATCTAGCCATCATGTATTCATTTGTTCGAAAAAAGTGTTTTGGTGACTTTCTGTTTAACACTCTGAAGCTCTGACCTTCCGGTTCCTGGCTTTCTTGCCTCTACTGTCGGCTCTTTTGCTAACTTTTTTTTTTTTTTTTGCATTTCTTTGCACAGGAAAAGCACCACCCCATTTGAGCCTTAAGGGCAAGGATTTCCCCTTAAGTCAGGAAGAGAGCGTGTGTGTAGAGAAACCACCACATGTGGTCGAGGCCTAAGCAACCAAGGGCTCCCGTGGCCACCAGTGGTTTACGTTTCTAGTCAGCAGTCACCTGATCACTGGAAAGGCAGAGAGGCACGTGGTGTGGTCACACCAAACACCCTTTGCACTTTTGCAATTCTTTTTCTATTTAGAGACAAAATTCATAAGGTATTACTCATCCACGTAGAATTGCCATGCTGAACTCGAGGTGGTCTGCGTTTGGATAAGGCACGCAAAGCACCTTCTTAGCAGCTCTGCTGAATGAAGTTCACTTGTCTGGGGTGACAGAAACAAGCCAGGGACAAGGAAGCTCTCGGCAGGGGAGCAGGAGAGCAAGAGAGCCCCCTGCTGGACACATGTGGGCCATGGAGACCCACTGGCAAGAAGAGAATGCCATCTGTGTTTCCCAAGTTTTATCTCTTCTCCCCGACTCAGATTTCCTGACAGACTCCAGAGGCAGATCAAACCCAGCTGCTCCCCCATTGTGGAGTGAAGACGGATGAGCTCTGGGGAACCATGACAGCGCTCAGCTTCTGGCCAATCTCCCACCTTGCCTGTCTCCTCACCTGTCAGCTGCTCGGTCTCGCATCCGGTCTCTCCTCCTTTGCTTTTCTCTTCTCTTCTTTACTTCATCATCCTCATCGTCCTTCTCTCCTGCAACAGAGAAGTTCCTTCGAGACGCCCTGAGAAGCCCATACGGGAGCGGAGCACCAGGGCCTTGATGGGGGGCCACAGTTCAGCCACCACACCCTGTACCCGCCGCTGCCTCCACACACGGCAGGGTCAGGACACCCTGAGGCACCAATAGTCTGTCAAAGGCTCCCAACAGGGATGGGCCTTTGATGAGAACCCTTCGGAGTTCCCAGGGAGTCACCTTACTGCCCCCCATGGCCTAATAAGGCTGGGATGGGCCAGGGCCCAGCCCGCCCATCCCACTCGCACCATGGCCCACCTGCTCTCTGTCCTTTCCTATCCTGCTTTTCCAATCCAGTGCCCTACCATTGGGTCTTCTCCCAAAGCCACTTAAGGAAAGAGAGAAGCAATTTTTCCCAGATAAAGAGGCAGCAGCTGGAAGGCCTCAGAAAATAAAGCAAGCCACTCTACCGCCCTCCGTCCCACCTCTAAGTGGACCATGAGGACTGTCCCGTCAGCCTCCTCTGAACTAGGGCCTCAGCAGGTATGACAGTCCTTGCTGGCCCAAACTCTATCTTCCACTCACAAAAACCGTCCATCTAGGGCCATCCCAGGGCTATAAGGGAAGCAGTCCTAGAAACAAAAGTGGGAAGAGACCAACTGGTCCTCCGTGGTCCCCTGGGGCCAGTGCAGGAGCTCTTCCGAGAGCCGTGCAGCCCAGCGTCCCAGCGTTGAGGCCAGGCCAGGCCACTGTGGCTCAGGGCCAGGGCCAGACACTGAGGAAAGGTTGGATAAGCATCTGAACTGTAACCCCTACCCCTGATGCCAGTCACGAGACTGTCCCACGAAGATGGCGACCGGCGTGCGCTGCTCAGAAGCCTCTCAAAAGGGCGTGTGGGGTTTTTGGCAAGAGGTCACTGCCTGAAACTATTACTGCTGTTTAATAGCAAAGTCATCCCGGGTAGGCAGCAGGACCTGTGCGCAATAAACATGTCACCTTTGCTTTAGCATTTGCCCTGCTGCACGAGCCGCTAAATGCTCTGCGTGGTCCCAAGCTACAGGCATAACTGCTTCAGTATTGAGGTGGGAGGACCTCGGCGGGGTGGCTCAGCCCGAACACACAGCAGAAGGAGCATGTAAGCCAGGGGCCTGCAGATTTACGGGAGCAGAGCCACGAAGAGCCAGCCTGTGATTCTTGGGGAAAACCAGCTATGGACAGACCCATGGGAACATGAAAACAAACAAATGGTTTTTGGGTAAGCTCAAGGCCACGCTGTCTCAGGCTGCTTCTCCATGGCCCTCCGGAAAGGTTTAACTTTGCTCTGCTCTTGCCGCTTGCTCTGGACTCTTAGGTCCCCCGCAAGGGCACCAGTGAGCCCTGCTGAGCAAGGATAGTCTCTGGAGGACCTTGGGTTTGGGTGTACCTGACAGGTCTCCCTCCCCCCACCCCCAGCTCCCAACCAGGGCAAGTGTCTGAACTCCGTCCCATACAGCAGGGAGCACTGCCGCTGCCACATCCCCACCACAGAGGATGAGGGCACAAGCCTGGGCTGGCAACCGAGGGAACTGTGAAAAAAAAAAGAAGCCCAGAAAAAGACAGTACAGGGACCTGCACTGGCAAGCAGGTAATAGAGAAGACAGGCTGGAGAGCGCCTTTTCTTTTCTTTCTTGCATTTCTGAGACTTTCCCTTCCCTACCACTGCAAGCTGTCGTAGACGCTCAGAAATGAGGTTTTCCCCCCTCTCTCCACAGCCTGCCATCAAGTGAGGCAAACAGACCTGTTTCCAGCAAGTGCTGTTCTAAGCACTGCAATAAAGCCTCAGGGTGAGCACCACAGCCAAGGCCCACCCAGTGGCCACCAGTCCCTCCATCCAGGCCCCAGGCTTGCTCAGAAGGCCAGCCTGGATGGGAGCTTAGCAGACACAGGAAAGCTCAAAAGGGGCACCAAGCAATGCCTACCTCTCTGCCTCCCGGGGTCGAAGAATTCGTCCTCCTGAAAAAGGGAACACACGAAGCCGGACTGTGAGGTGGAGTTTCCAGAACTCCACAACCGACCCAGCACCCTGCCACCACCTGGTCACAATGTGTCAGGAGAGGTCCCAGGGCAGTGGGAGAGGGTGAGTGTGTCCTATCACTTCTCTTGGTTGCCTTCTGAGATTCTATAATAACCAACATGCTTTTTTTTAATTAAAGTCACTGGCTCTTTTCCGGTTCTTTCTACAGCTAAAGAACTGCCCTTGGCAAACAGCACCTGCGCAGTTCTGCACGTGGGAGTGCCAACAGCCCATCCATCAGCTCTATGTCAAGAAAACCCGACTGGTAGGATGCTAGTTCCAGCACTCTTTACCGAAAAGGGGCTTTATCATGTTCCCCAGCCATCTGTTCATATTTACCAAAGGCTATAACAAACCAGGTGCAGATTGAAAATGATGCGTCTAACTGAAAATAGGAACACAGCCCATTTCTTAGGCATTGAGCTCAAGATTCAGTAAGTCAGCAGCAG
Source organism: Ailuropoda melanoleuca (assembly GCF_002007445.2). Taxonomy (NCBI): domain Eukaryota; kingdom Metazoa; phylum Chordata; class Mammalia; order Carnivora; family Ursidae; genus Ailuropoda; species Ailuropoda melanoleuca. The sequence continues at coordinate 11,299,205 of NC_048221.1, forward strand.
AGACACAGAGATTCCCAGACTCAAGATCTAAGCAAACCAAACAGGGAGCAAATGAGGCCCTTCCCTGTAATCTGACCATCAGAAGCACTTGGTCGAAGCCTTCATACACCCAGGTCTCCAGGCCCTACCCCAGACGTGGATCAGAATTTGCAGGGGCAGCAAAGGCTCACCACCTTGGCGCTCGTGAGTGGTCACGGCTCAGAGCTGACCGTAAATGCCTGTCTCCTGTGACTGGCTGTAAGGGCTGAGTGACGAGGAGGCAGCTGAGCACCAGCACAGAGGTGGCAGGACACGAGTCTTCAGTGCATGTTTGAAAGCCTCAGCCCACAGTCCACTGCACTCACCACGCATGTGGCTACTCACATCACTGAGGAAACGGGAATGGCTGGGAAGAGGGCTGGGGCTTTTTTCAAGAAGGGAAGGATTGTCACGAGTGCAAAACTTAGAAACCCAGCTGCAAGTCGGGCTATTAAATCCACTTGCAAAGCAATCAAGTCTACCACAGAAGCTGTTCCTGCCTCCTTGGGAGAAAGAGGCGAAAGTAAAGAAGAAATCCCACACCAGAGAAAGAAGGGTGACCAGTGAAGACTGACTTACACCCCTGAATTCTTCATCTCCTGACCGGAAGTCAGCAGCTCCATCATCTACCAGACACAAAGAAGGGGGAAAGTCAGCCCCTTGGGGGTTGGCCCACTCCGTTTCACCCTCCCAGGCTCACTGTCCAGAGTGACCGCGCTTGTCCTGAGTGCACTGGGGACCTCGGGAGCGTGGGTGACACGTGCCACCCTTGAGTTCGACACCTGTCCATGGTATGTATGGGCAAGCAGAGCACCAAGAAGGAAACAGACTCATCTTACGCCCACCCAGGGCCTACCGTTTTCAGAAAAATCTCCTTCGCTGTCAGCCCGGGCCAGTTTGGCATCCGGCTCATCGTAGATCTGCAACTGCTTCCGTTTCCTGCCCATGCCGTCTGGGCCGCAGCGGTCAAACCCTCTCCACCTGGGCTACAGACACAAGCACATCCGGTGTACCGCTTACCCGGACCATTAAGATACCCCAGAGAAACGAAGAACGGAAAGGTTGTAAGATCAGAGAACAGAGGCAGAAAAGATCTTTCAGAAAACAAAGGGAGATGACATAGTTGAGGACTGCTGCCACCCCCAATTTCATGCCAAGCGGAGGACGTCAGACACAAAAAGGCCACATGTTACATGATCACATTCGAATGAAAGGTCTGGGAGAGGCAACTCTACAAAGTCAGAAAGCAGATCAGCACTTGCCAAGGCTGGAGGCGAGGACGGGGAGTGCCTGCTAATGGCAGAGGTTTGCGTCTTTCCCAGTTGATGGAAATGTTGTAAAATCAGATGGTGAAAGCTGCACAATTCTGTACATTTTTACTAGAACTCAAATTGTGCACTTAAAAATGAGTGAATCTTAACAGGATGCAAATTTGCCTCCATACAGCTGTCTGAAAAGAAGGCAGATCAGAACTTCCTGAGGGCTTACCCGATCCCTTATCCGGGTCTGTGACCGGCCACATCCGTAGGGCACCGAGTTGTCATAACCGCCGGCCCCTTGCATGCCCATCACACTGAAGTCAGGGGCCGTGGACTGGGAGAACAGGGAAGGCGGTGGCCGGCTGGGGGAGGGACCTCCCAGGCCCCGCCCACCCACATAGTTCAGCTCCGTCCAGGGAGCAGACAGGGGCTCGGAGGAGGCTGCAGGAGGCATGAAAGGGTCGTTGCGCAGGAAGGTGCTGGGGTTGCTCCGGTCCTGGAAGCGGCCCTGGCCCTGGCCCCGGCCCCGCATGAAGCCATCAAGGGAGCCCCGCTCACGGGCTGGGTCCCGGCAGTCGCTGTACTGACTGCTAAAGCCACCATTTCGGTCAGGCCCCAGGTCAAAGTCATAATCGTAGCTATAGCTGGGGCGATAGGGATGGTGCTCAGGGAGGCAAGACCTGGAGTCATAGGACTCGAACGACTGGAAGCGGAAGGAGCTGCAAAGGAAGCATAACTGTCACTACACTCCGGGTAAAAGCCCAAGTCTCCTGCAAGGCTGGCTTCTCCACATTCAGAACAGCACACCATACCACCACACAGGCCTCCTAAATGCTCAGAAGGCACGACAAACCCCCTTGAACACTGTTGAATGAGGTACATGGAGCCCTTGGCCATAAGAACAAGAAAGAGGGTCTACAGGTACCTGATGCAGACATAAGGAGTCTAGCACTAGCGTAGTCTACCTAAGCCCCACCACCCTGGACACCAACTAGTCCCATTACAATGCCTCTGCCCCAGTAACTGCCCAACTCATCTACTCCACACTCAGGAGGGAGCTGGGAAAAGCCCTCCCCGGAAGAGGGGGTGCCCACTGCCACCTGCACAAAGCTCGGGGGGTGGTGGTGGAGGGTGGGATCCCCAGGGAAGGGTTCAGGTCCATAATCACCTCTCCCGGTCCTGCATGCCCTCCCCACCGCCGCTGCTCCCGCCCCTGCCTCCTTCCTTGGACATCATGTCCAAACGCTGGTTGATCTTGGCAATGAGGGAGTCAGAATTGTCGGTGCACGGCTCTGGGCCGTAAGAGGCCATGTGCACAGCAGGGCCCCCAGCTCCCAGGCCATCGCTGGCCTTAGCAGCCTCCCATGAGGCTGGGCCATAGCTGTAGGTCGCTCCTGTGGTGACACTGGTGTTCTGGGCACCATAATAATTGTAGTTTTCATAACCTGCCATAGGGAGGAAGAGCCAAATCAGAACTCAGAAGCCACAAGGTCAGTCAGTCTACAGCAGACATGTCTGGGGAGAGCACCCACTACCCATATAGAAGGAAAAGCGTCAAGGAACCAAATGTTCCTGGTATCACCCCATACTGTGCACACCACCTGCCAAAAGGCAGCAAGAGAAGGGCAGGGGCGCAGCCCTGGCAATGAGTGGTGGGTTTCCCGTGCCAGATCCGAGTCTTGTTCCCCATCCAAAGCCAGAGGTGGCTGAGAGCCCACGAGTGGCAGTGGGGGCTGCTGCTCCCAGAACACAAGCACAACCCCCAGCCTCCAGCAAGTTCTCCTTGAGAATGCTGGGACCTGCCAAGCCTTCAGGAGAGCAACGAGCACAGCTAGAATGGGAGATGGGGATGGGAGGTCCCTGTATCCCAGCCCTCCCGGGTAGCTGACCAGAGGAACATCTTGCCCACCCACAGACACCCCGAGGGCCTACCTTGCCAGCTGGCCACACCAGTTCCATAGGCACCTTAGAGGAAACAAAAACACACAAGAACTTTGTATACAGAGTGAAGGTACCTGAGACAGCCCCTCCAATTGTCACCTCAGTCCACTATCCGCAGGTCCAGAGCCACAGGCAGCTGTGGCAGTGCTGTGGGAGGCACCCCTGGTTGTTCATTAAGGCCAGAAATGGACGGGGCCCACTAGTTGTAAAACTCATTTCCTACGGAGCACTCAGCTAAGCATAACCAAGACTTCTCTCGTAGGCAAGCCTCACCTCCCCCAGCAGGACAAGCAGAAAGGACGCTGCAGCATTCCCAGGAAGTGTTCAGCCTGGGCCACCAGCCAAGAGGCCAGATCCCCTGGCAGAGCCCTTCAAAAGTGCCGGTTCTCACCAGTAGCCAGAGCTCAGGCACCACTAACACAGACAATACATCAGTGGAAAATCATGTCCCCGACTCAACTGAACAAGGGGACATTAATTATGTACCCTAGTGACATGGAGGGACTCCTCCTGGAAAACTTGGGGATGGGTGAAAACATGACTCCACCACCCCCAGTGGTGCTAGGGGCAAGTTCCAGGTTCAGAAAACAAAGAGAGCCCTCATCCCATCCCCTGGAACAAATGCTGGCAAAAGCAGAAAACCTCACCACCAGAGAGGACATTCTGGTCCTTCAAATATATGCAGCATCGTGATCTAGATTCCAGAGCAGGGGCAGCAATCAGGTCCCCATGCCAAATCTAGCCCATTGCCTGTCTTTGTAGGGCCAGCAAGCTAAGAATGGGTTTTACATTTTTAAACAGTTGGAGATTAAAAAAAAAAAAAAAGAATATTTCATGACATGAAATGCATTCTCTGCACCCTTCACATACCTGTCAAAACTCATAGAACTGCTCAACCAATGACTATTAACTGTGGATCATAACTAACAGTGTATCGACTTTGACTTGTTACTGACCATAAATGTATCCTACTAACGTAAAGTATTAATAATAAGGGAAACTCCTGGGGTGAAAAGCAGAGGAAGCACAGGGAATCCTGTACTATCTACTCAATCCTGTAAGTCTCAAACTATTAAAAAATAAAGGCTATTAATCATAAAAATCTTTCATTATACCCTTGGCTATTTACTTAGAATAACCCAAATTCCTAAAGTAAAGACTATCACATATGGAAATTATATGGTATGCAAATTTCAGTGCCCTTAAGTAAATATCACCGGCATGCAACTACATCTATTTCTTTATAAACCTCTGTGACTTTCACACTGCAAAGACTGTGTAGCTCCCAAAATCAAAAAAATTTTACTATGTAGCCCTTTACAGAAAAGGGTCTGGATCCCCGGGCTAGCCCCAGTCCGCCGTCAACCTCTCTAGGTTACAGTTCACCGTCCCTAGGTTTGTCACGCTAGTTCCTCAGATCAGACCTGTGGGGGTGGAATCCGTGCCTCCCCGTAAGGTCTTACCTTGGGTGTTGGTGGGTCCAGCACTCCACGCCCCATAGCCTGTGAAGAGAAGACCTGTGAGTTAGGATCCTATTTGTCACAATAGACAACAGGTGCTTCTGAGGTGCTCTGAGGAGCCAAAGCGATCGCCTTGAAGGAGGGTTCGGTGCCAGCCTCACAAGGCAGCAGAACCACAACACTGTCCCTCTAAAAGTCCTCCGCAGCTGGCTGATTGCATTACCACATTCCACCTGCCTGAGGTCAAAGCAGAAAAGAGTTGGGGTGAATAGGCTTTGGGGCCAGCTCTGCTGGTAGCCTGCTGACGGACTCTGGCCTACATCTCAGTCTGCAACTCAGGAGAACACAGGATAAACTGCCAGCTGGCCCAGTAGGACACAGTTGTGTCCGCACCCTGGGGCAGTTTGGCTCACCAAGCAGCCTTAAGTCCCCCATAACTGAAAAACAAAGTTCAGAATTTGGAGACGACAGCAGTGCCTCTGCAGGCCTCACTTCTTTGTGACTTTGGACCCTCCAATGGTCCCCTGGGCCTTCAAGTCCCCGGGCCTCAGCCTGGCCTAATTTATCCGGGCTGCACTCCTCTCTGTGATGGCTTCCCTCAACCCCGCGGACTCCCGTGACAGCATCTGTCTGGGCCCTCTTCATTTCTGTCCCTGGAACCCCAAACAAAGCTGGGCATGGGTGGCTATCCACACCTGTCAACAATCCCCAACATTACAGAACAGGAATACAGCCTCTCTTACCAGAACAACCCAAGCCACTAGCTAACTGCCTAGTGTGTGCTGACACATGACAGGAACTGAGTGTCCCTGAATGCTGTTTAGAGATGAGACAGCTAACGCTTAAAGGTTAGGGGACTTGACCCAACGACACACTGCTGATGTTTGCCCTCTGCAGGCTACAGTCTCCCCATGCCACACAGTCTTCTACATGTGTGAGGCAGAAGGGGCACAACTATGGGGCACTGGTCTAAGTAGCAAATACTAATCACATAACCTCACAACATCCCTTTAGATGGGTAATATTTACCCTGTTGTACCCAGAAGCTCAAGTAGCTGTCACTTGCCCGTGATCATGGAGCTGGAGAATGGAAGAACTGGGACATGACCTCAGATCTAGGTGCCTCCTACACCCAGACAACAACTGTCAAGGCTCAGCAAGTCCTGAGAAATAACTCTAAGTGGCAAAGCTACAGAAGGATTCAGGGAGGCCCCACTATCTAAACTGAGCCTGAAGGGTTTTGGCAGACAGGAAGTGAAGGGAATAAAACCTCTTCGTGCTCAGGGCGTGAAGGGGACAGGATTACTCTCTGAAAAATCTGGTGGGAAGCGGGCAAAGAATTGTGAGACCCAGTCGGACTGCAGAAAAGACCAAAAAAGCCAGGGTGAGACACCCAAGCACACCGTGCGCTTCAAGACCTCCCTTGCAATTCCTGCTGGTGGATCCTAACACTGTCTTCTTTCAAGATCTGTGCCTTCCTCTAGCTGCTGCAGCCAAGATCAGACTGCTTGCTTCTCCAACCTCATATACTTGGATAAGGACTTCACCTGGTCAAGTCCTACCCCACGTATTCCAAACTTCGACTGCTCCCTGCGGGCAAACTTGGCTTCCAGCAAAGAGTAAAAGCCTCCTAGGAACCTCTGATTCTGGACACTGACAACGGGTCGCTCGAGAAGATTCGTCCTGCCGCAGGCCGCGAGGCTCAAGGGGCACATTCCCTCTTTCACAGCCCTCAGCCATCTCCAGCCGCCACCCCCCCCGACATCAGGTTTCCAACTTTGCACAGAAAGATACCCAACACCTGACCCCCCAAGTCTTGTCCTAGGCCAACAGGAGTCATGCACAGGGCAGGAACCCGCCGAGACAGACCCCTGCAGGGGCCGCGCTCAAACCCACTGCGCAGCACCGCGGAGTTGGAGGTGAAAGGTCCGACCCCGCGCCGCCGGGACGGCTTCCGGGACTGGCGCGACGGACCACGTGCACCGCGCGCAGGCCCCCGCCAAGCCCCACAGCCCGGAGACAGGCAGCCGAACTCCCTCGGCCTTCAACAGCGGACCCCGCGCCCCACGAGCTCTCGCTGTGGCTCCGCCCCTGGGCGCCGCCATTTTGTGGCCTTCCGAAGTGGAAGGCGGGCCTCCGAGCGGCGGGGTCGACCGGCCCAGCCTCGCCGGGGATGAGGGGTTGAAACGACCAGGACAGCCCACGGCGCCCCCCGAAGCCCGCCGCAGCGTCTGCCCGCCAAACCCCGCCCGCCTCCTTAAGCCGCGCCGGCCAATCCGCACGCAGGGACCCGGGAGTGACGGCTCCGAGGTCCAATGAGCAGCGCGCGCGCGCGCCCCGGCCTCCTCTCCCCTGGGTCGGGCTGGAGTAACCGCGTTCCGGCGTAGATCCGGGCCCGCAGCCCTCTACGCAGCAGTGGCTGCGTTGCCCAGGCAGCGCCCGTCCGCCCCATCCCGCATTGAGCCACCCAAACTAACCTCCGTAGCCCTGCTCCATGTCTTCAGCTCGGCCCGCCAGCAGCCCCTTTTTCTAGGCTGCCACAGAACGCATGCGCTCAACACACCTTCCACCGTCCGCTACTGGAAGACCAGGCGCATACGTCACTCCTTCCGCACACCACCATTGGCTGGCTTTCACTGCGTACCCGCCCCTGTCGCCCCAGCGGACCTTCCGGTTGCTTGGGCTTGGCTTTCGCAGCATCTCGGGAGTTTTGGTCCGGCCACGGAGTCTTACCGCGCGCAGGCGCTTCCCTTTTTCCTTCCCGCCGTTAGTGCGCAGGCGCACCCCCACCCTTTCCCGGGTCCCGTGCGCAGGCGCACGCCGCTCCTTCCTACGGCGACTGTGCTGCACAGCAACAAACAAACGAAAAATACGTGGGATGGGAAGAGCTTTATTAGGCTCGGCTTCCAACTTTGGCCACGCGGGTCCTGCCCGCCCGGGGCCCGGGTTACGGTGCGCCCCCTCCACCCTCCTCGTCGTCGTCGGCCTCCACGTCGAGGCCCGGGATACCACGGATCTGGCGCTGAAGCGCCCCGCCCAGCAGGGGCACGGCCTCCTCTTCCTCCTCGGGGGGCGGCGGCGGCGGTGGTGGGGATGTGGCCCCGGGGGCCGGCTCCGGGGGCACGGGGGGCTGCGCCGGGGCGTCCTCTGCACCCTCCGCGCCCCCTGGCGCTTCGACCAGCGCCCCCTCGTCCAAGGCGCCGCCCTCGGCCTCCTCTTGTTCCTTCTCCTCCTCGGGGCTATCGGTGAACGGGTTCTCACCCTGTGGGGAAGGAGGCGAACACTGAAGGGAGGGAAAGACCCGCGCGGGCCGAGTGGCAGGGGCCTGCGCGCCTCACCTTCAGGTAGCGCTCCAGCTTCTTGCTGATGATTTTGTTGTTGAGGATACTGCGGGGCCACCATGAGCGAGGACTTCTTGGACTGCTCCATCATGAGCTGCAGGCAAGGCAGGGAGGGCTGGAGAGGCTGCTCTGGGCGCCAGAAAGCCCCCTCCCCCCCCCCCCCCCCCCTGCCGAGCCCTCCNCCACCCCACCCGATCTGCAGAGCCCTCCCAAACCCCCCTGCCCCGAGCTCAGCACAGCCAAGCACTCTAACCACGTGCTGAAAGTGTACAAGTGTACCTTGGGTACAAGCGTAGGGCCACTCTACAAGCACGGAGCCAAGACCTGATCTGATCTTTGCTCGAATGCTCCATTCTTCCACACCATACGTACTGTATGGAATTGATTAAAGACATACGTCTTTACAGCTGTACAGCAGAAATATGATGTGCTTACATAAAAACTACAAACTGAACAAATTAGGAAACCCACTAAAAGCCAAAGGTGCAACCCGTAACAAGAAACAAGTGCCCATATGCAAGGAACTCTTAGGATCAACTTGGAGGATATGACCAGGGGTACAAATGTCAAACAGTACATTTAAGTGATATACCTCCTTTTAACCCATAAAATTCCCAGAATGAAGAATTATACCCCAAATGGCAAGAGTGAAGAGAGACCGTTCTACCCTGCCGGTGACAGGGTCAACTGTTTACTTACTTTCTGGCAGTTTGATAAAATGTATCAGAAGTAAAAGTTTGTCTCAAAAGTTTGTCTCAGTAATTCTTTACAAGAATCTATCCTAAGTTTAAGACTTGGAAACATTCATGCACATAGTTGCGGTAGTGAAAAACTGGAAAGCACCTGAAAGTTCTGTGAAGTAGTTAAAACATTCAAAAGAACACCATACAGTCCTTAAGATAGGGGTTATCTCCGGGGCCCCTGGGTGGCTGAATTGGTTAAACGACTGACTTCAGCTCAAGTCATGATCTCAGGGTCCTGGGATCAAGCCCCATGTGGGGCTCTGCGCTCAATGGGGAGTCTTCCTCTCCCTCTGCCCCTCCCCACTGCTTGTGCGCGTGCGCGTACGCTCTCTCAAATAAATCTTATAAAAAAAAAATAGGGCTCATCTCCCCCTGTGTGCTGAGAAAATAGTGTGTCATGAGCCAGTGTGCCAGAGCCTTTTCATCTGGAAGGATTTACACTGAAATGCTAAGTGGTTTCCTCAATGGTATAAGTACAGGCAAATCTCACTTTCATCATTATGAAGATAATTATGTATAAAGCCATAAGCTGAAAGAAGATGATAAAAGCTATTTTTGTTGGCATGGGGGAGCCCACCCCCAGGAACCCTACTACTGCACCCCAGGCAACTCCTTACATCATTCTCTCACTTGCTGTTTCTATTTCCTTTTCCCACCTTCACCTTTTTTTTCTTTATTCAATTTTCTCTACTATTTGGCGAAAATATGGATAGCCCTCATGCATGCTCAAAATGAAACATGTTAAAGATGCACAATCAGGATGCTTGGTCAGACCATTTCCTCTGCACCTCCTTACTTGCCAACACATGATCCCCGCCCTGTAGGCACAGAGATGTACAGACAGCTCCCAAGGGAAGTCCACTTACATGGTTTCCAGATTTTTGCTACTAGAACCAAACACCACTGGAATAAACTTAAATACTTCCATGTTGGTGCTGCCCAACAGGTTCCCCAAAGTGATGGTACCTCAGTACTCTGCAAAAAAGTTGTATTAAGTTGTAGTAAGTTGGGCTTCCTCCACCTGTATTAAAACAAGGTACTTATCCTTTTTCCTCCTCAGCAGCATCAGATGTTACCACTGTTGGCTATTTTTGTGGTTGAAGCAATGAAAAAAGGAGCATGAGGCCTCTCCTGGCATTTCCCTGCCCATCAGTGATCTGACACACACGGGGCCACCTGCTCAGCATTTCTAGGAGGTCATCTTCTCCATGACCTCTGGGTTTCCTGGCTTGCTCAGGAAAGCTTTCTGTAACCTCAAGGTAAACAACCTTCTAAATTTTGCTCTTTTATTTTTCACATTTATTATTTTTGGAATTTATGGTAGGAGGTTAGGGGTCCAGCTTTTTTTCCCGGAAATTAATGAGATAAACAATTGTTTCTCCATTAAATTGACATATAGGTCTATAATAATCCCTTCTCCACAAATCTGAAACCCAGAAGAAGAGTTTTCACCTAAGCTCCATTGTGTTTTTATTTTATTTTATTTTATTTTATTTTATTTTATTTTATTTTATTTTATTTTATTTTATTTTATTTTATTTTATTGTCAAAGAGAGCACAAGCAGGGGGAGCGGCAGACAGAGGGAGAAGCAGGCTCCCTGCTGAGCAAGGAGCCTGATGTGGGACTCGATCCCAGGACCCTGGGATCATGACCTGAACCGAAGGCAGACGCTTAACTGACCTAGCCACGCAGGCGTCCCTCCATTGTGTTTTTATACCATCTGTATTTATCCCACTTATATAAGTCATTTGAGGTATTATTGATGGTTCAACTACAAGTCATTTTCCCCGGTCCCACTAGAGATGTTAGTGATCATTACTATGTAGCTGTTCTGAAATCCAAAAACTAATTTGAAAACATCTGACCCTAGAGTTTCAGATAAGGAACCAGTACTGACTTTGACAATTACTAAGTTCCAAAACATATTGGCATCTTTCATTAGACTCTATTCTGGTTCCACCGCTTTATTACTATACCAATATCGCTTTTTGTTTTTAATTGCAGTGGCTTTGAAAAAAGTTATATTTGCTAAACCAACTCCCTGAACTCAGTTACCACCCTTTCTGTAATTTTGACTGTTAGACTTAATTCTACAACATAAACTTTAAAACAATTTCATCCAGTCCCCCTCCCCAGAGTATGACTGGAATCCCATGAACTGGCCACATTAATATGAAGAGATTTGTGTTTGTTTTGTTCTGCTATTATGTCTTCTATGAAGAATATCATATATTCCTGTATTCACTGAATTCTTATTTCCTATTCTTGGCCTTTAAGATTCCATACCCTTCTTAAATTTATATTCCTAGTTATTTTATATACTTTGTGGCTACTGTGAGTAGATTTTTCCCCATTTTCATTTCTAACTGGGTACTACCAGAATGGAGAAAGGCTATTACTTTCTGGATATTATCTTGAATTCTACCCCTTTATCACATTCTGTTAATTCTAAGACCATTTTGTTGGAATCATTCAGCTTTTCTAAGAATATAATCACATTATCTGCATATAAAGTTTTCATTTCCAGCATTTCATACTGACACTGTTGCCAATTTCTTACTGAACCATCCTTGTATTCCAGAAAAAAACTTTACTTAATTATAGTGTAGTACACACTTGAATCACTACCAGATTGGTAGTTACTAATATTATACTTAGCAATTTTATTCTTTAATAATAAACTAATCTACAGTTTCATTTTGGCATTATCCTTACCAGATTTTTGAAATTAACATTTAAAAATCTTCCTAAAAACACATCAGAGGATAGACTTCCAGCATGACAACTTGAGAAGCTATGTGAACCTACTTCCTAGTGAAATTGATGAAGACTACAGAATGACACAACCCTTTAAAGTGAAGGGAAAAGGTCCTAAAGACATACAGCAAATGAAGAAACACTGAGTAAGGAAAAGCTACCAGGTTCAGGTTTTACCCTGAGATAGGCCTTAGAACAGTGAGCTCCTGAATCTCTTCCCAAAGGAACTTAATTTATTCACAAGTGTGTAAGGAATTTCAAGACAGAAGGCACTCTCAAAACAGTGGAGGGTGTGGGGAAAGGCAATTAAAAGGAGACCAGTAGATTTGACACTAATATAAGCTAAACCATCAGCTGCCCCCATTACCAGAGAGAACCAATAACACAGCTAAGAAGAGCCTCCAGGGCTCAGAACTCTCAAACAATGACCTCAAAAATAATCCGTATAAGTATAAAAGAGCCTGGATTTATTTAATTGGATCAGCTTGAAGAGGAATTTAATGCTTCAAGGCATTGCTGAAAACAACACAGCAATCAGCCAACAATTTGTATAGTTTATAATAGTGAAGTTTAGTCTGGGAAAGAAAAAAAAAAAGAGAGAGAGAGAGAGAACCCTATCAGTCAAAACCACTGTTATCCCAGGGTGGCTGTGCACTTGCCTACAGCTTCCTCCTCCAAGGCACTCTAGCAAAGGCTTCACATTGCGGGGATGAGAGAGACTTCAAAATATAATTTGACTAAACAAATAAGCAAATAGAGGAACAAGACTGGGGGGGGGTGGTAAGAAGGAAAAGGTATGATGACACTGTCTCATTAAATACAGAATATCAGTAAAGAGACAAATTATAAAAAAGAAATAAATACAAGTCTTGGAGCTTGAAAGTATAATAACTGAAATGAAAAATTCACTAGATGGGCTTAATGGTAAATTTGAACTGGCAGAAGAATTAGAGAGTCTATAGATTGATAGAGATATGATCTGAAAAACAGAGAACAAAGGAAGAAAAATATTCTCAGACAACCTTGGGACACCAGTAGAGGACCCGACATATGCATAATGAAAACACCAGAAGAGGAAAAAGATGCAGAAAAAAAATATGAAGAAAAAATGCATGCAAACTTGATAAATCTGGTGAAAAACTTCAATCTAGACATCCAACAAACTCAACAAACTCCCAAGTAGAATAAATACAAAGAGATCCACAAAAAGACTCATCATAATAAAAATGCTGAAAGCTGAAGACAAGGGAAAAATGTTGAAAGCAGCAAAAGAAAAAGGGAATCCCAATAAGGTTAAAGGTTGGCTTCTCATGAGAAACAAGGCTGGAAAGCAGCAAAATAACATATTTAAAATGTTCAAAGAAAAAAGTATCAACCAAGACTCCTGTGCCCAGCAAAGCTATCTTTCAAAAATGAAGGTGAAATAAAGACATTCCACAGTCATGAATACTTGAGAGAGTCTGCTGCCATCAAACCCTGTAAGAAATACCAAAGGAAGTTCTTCAGGCTGAAAGGAAGTGACCCCAGACAGTAATGCAAATCCATGTGAAAGACCAATAAAAATAATTATAAAAGACACCATAAATGTGTAATTCTTTGCCTGTCTTCTCAACTGAATGAAAAGTTGTACAAAGCAATACACGCACGCACGCACACACACACATATTGTTTTGCCTATAACGGCACAAAGGTGGGGAAACTAAAGCTATATTGAACTAATAAGGAAGTGACTATAGATAGTAACTTAAAACCACAGAAAAAACTTAGATGAAGAGAACCAAAAATGAGAAATAGGAAGGCTAATATAACAAAAACTAGAAATACATAATTGTTCTCCTTTCTTCTGTCAGTTTCCTTAAAAGACATAAAATTACATAAAGTAGTCATGATACTGTATTATACTATTGCCTTGGTGTTAGTGGGATTGTAACACATACAGATAAAATACTATGTACAACAGTAATAACACAATAATCTCCTATATTGAGAGAGCTATATAGGAGTAACTCAATCCCACTAAAATTGTTATTATATCTGAAAAGGATTCTGAAAAGTTAATATGTATAAGGCCTAGAGAAACCACTCAGAAAATAATGCCCCCCAAAAAATGCAGCACCAAAAATATATATATATATATGATATATATATTTATATATATATCATATATATATATATATCATTAAGGAAATTAAAATGTTACACTAAAAAATTAAAAGACAAAAAAAAAAACAAACCCCAAAAAACAAAAAAACCAGTAAAGGGGGAATAGAACAAGAGATGTAAATCTGATAATCTCAGTAATAACATTAAATGTGAATGGATTAAGCAATCTAATAAAAAGATAGTCAAACTGGATTTAAAAAAAAGATGGAATCAAAAGATTCAAATTAAAAGTGCTAAAACTTATAAAACTCTCATGAGAAACACAAGGATAAATCTTTGTGACTCTGGATTTAACAATGGATTCTTGGCCATGACACCCCAAGCACAAAACAACAAAATAAATAAACTGGTTTTCATCAAAATCAAACTTTTGTGCTGTAGACACATCAAGAATGTGAGAAAGCAACTCACAGATTGGAAGAAAATGTTTAAACTGTAGGTCTGAAAGGATTTGTATCTGGAATATATATAAAAACTCTTTTTTTTTTTAAAGAAGATCTCATTCACTCATTCATTCATTTTAGAGCAGCAGTGGGGGGGGATGTAGGGCAAGGTAAAGAGGGAGAGGAAGAGAATCTCAAGCCGACTCCCACTGAGCACGGAGCCCAACATGGGGCTTGATCTCACGACCCTGAGATCATGACCTGAGCCGAAACCAGACCAGGAGTTGGACACTTAATCAACTGAGCCAGCCAGGCACCCCCCTAAAATATAGAAAAAACTCTTTAACTCAAGAAGACTATACAATTAATAAAGGAACACAGGATCTGAATAGGACATTCTCCAGCTTCAAGGACATAGACAAATGGCCAAAAAACCCATTAAAAGATGCTCAACATCACTGTCATTAGGGAAATCCAAATAAAAAATAGGGGTGCCTGGGTGGCTCAGCTGGTTGAGCATCTGTTTTTGGCTCGGGTCGTGATCCCAGGGTCCTGGGATCGAGCCCCACATCAGGCTTCCTACTTGGCGGGGAGTCTGCTTCTCTCTCTCTCCCTCTGCCCCTCCCCACCACTCATTCTCTCTCTCTCTCAGATAAATAAGATCTTTAAAAAAAAAAACCAAAACCAAAAAACAGCCAATACCACTTCACACCCACTAGGAAGGCTAGAATCAGAAAGTCATATAAATCAGTGCTAGAGAGGTGTGGAGAAATCAGATCCTGCACACCATTGCTGATGGGAATATAAAACATGATGGGATATAAAATGGTGCAGCCACTCTGGAAAACATCCAGCTGTTCCTCAAGAAGTTAAACAGAGTTACTATTGAACCCAGACATTCCACTTCTAGATGCGTACCCAAGAAAAATTATAACACATGCCCACACAAAAACTTGTAAACAAATGTGCAAATGCTTGTAATAGTATAATTCATAATAGACAAAAGGTGAAAACAGTCCAAATGTCCAAATTAATGAATCCATGCAAGAGAATATGATTAGGCCATATAAAGGAATGAAGTTCTAACACATGCTACCTGGATATACCCTGAAAACATGCTGAGTGCAAGAAGCTGATCACAGAAGACCATGTATATGTGACATGCCCAGAATGAGCAAATACACAGAGATAGACAATAGGTTAGTGGTTGCCTAAGGCTGGGGAAACGGGGTGGGGGAGCGGTTAGGGAGTGATAGCTAAACGGCACAAGTTTCTTTCTGAGGTGTTAAAAATGTTCTATAATTGATTGTGCTGATGGCTGCACAACTGTAATATGCTAAATACTATTGCACTGTATAGCTTAAATGGGTGATTGTATGCTATATGAATTATATCTCAATAAAGCTGTGACCAAAAATAATTATTAGAAGCTTTCCATTCATTTCTACACTCTGGAACCTCTAAAAATACAGTATTTAAATTGTACTCAAATCTCTATAAATCAACAACCTCTGGTGCTTTCTAATTTCTAAGTATCTTCCATCTTTCCTCACCCTTCTGTACCCCTCTATTAGCAGCTATGGCTTTTTCTTTTTTCAAACTTCTAGGATCAATCTGAGTTTATGTTTTACTGGCTACCACTCATTTCACCTAGATTTTCCACATTTTAATATCATGCACTGCAGTCTGCTTTCTTCCTACCGCCTTGTCAGATCCCAGTTCCAGAACCTGGTGTTGAGATCTCCTCCACCACCTACTACCATCCCACTGTTGAGAATCAGTGCACCCAGAAGACCAGAGATGAATCTGATGGCCATGCAGAAAGGGTGAGAAACGCTATTTCCTGTGCCCCCCCACCCCCCGGCTGCCACCATCTGCACGTGAATCCCCTCCGCCTCCTCCGGGTGGTGGCAGTCAAGCCTCTCCTGGCCAAGACCCGGTCCTGGACCCCTCAGCTCTCTCCCTACTGCACAGCACACCCCCACCCCGAACAGACCTCCAACATCCACCTTCAACCCAGCAGGTCACCCCCTCAAACAAAAAAACACCTCCTCTGGCTTGTGTGCTAGGCACTGAGGCTAACTCGAAAACAAGACTGAATTTGTTCACCTTCTTGCCAGACTCACTCTTTTCCCTGTACCATATCCCTACCCTCTTTTCTTAGCAGCAGCTCTGTCCACCTAGTTACCCAAGCCAGAGGCCTGAGACATCCCAGACTCCTGGTCACTTCCGTAAACAGCCCTTCTGTCCAGCCTTTCTTATCACTCCCAAAGTGGAGGTACTCCTGTATCCTGGTACTGCAGCAGTTCCTCATATGCCCCCCCACCCCCTTTCCATCTCCCTCCACACCAACTCTGATCCTGTTAGTGCCCAACTTAAAAACTGCTGCCTATAGGAGTGAGCCCAGCCCCTCAGCCCAGCCCTCATGAACACCTCCTCTAGCAACACTCACACTGTACACTTCCTCTTGGGTTTCTGAACCTATTCTGGCTGGTGGTCCCTATGCACATGGAGGTCCCCATATCCCATAGCCTTAAAGGTCCAGCTCTAATGCCACCTTCTCCCAGGCAGAGTCCCCATTTCCCTCCCCTCTCCCTGTAGCTGCACTGATTGCACTGCCAAATGTCCATACCTGCCTGCCCCACCACATCTCCTGCAGTTCCTCATGGGCAGGCAGAGGTTAAGACCCCAGGACCTCCCCCCAAGTCAATCCACAGGATGGCGGAAGGGCACTGGTGGCCACTCACCCTGCGGTTGCGGTTGTGATCCATGGTCTTGAGGTGTTTCTGGATGATCCCAAACTGCATGGGAATGAAGAGGTCACAGGCTGCACAGTGGGCTGCCTCTACCTTCTTCACAAAATGCTCCATGGCAATTTCTGCAGGGGGGAGAAGGAGGGTCACCACCAGTTCTAAGACAGACCCAGCAGTTCAGGCAAAACACCAGACCAGCTCCTCACCCGCCCTGCCATTTCCACGTGGGCCTGAGGCTGTTCTCACTGACCCTCCCTGGGGGAACAGAGGGGTGTCATGACCCCACTCTGAGAACCAGAGGAGGGCAGGCTGAGTCTCTGCCTGGGTGGAGTGGGATGGAACCTCCTCACCTTGGGTAAGATCCTGGTCTCTGTAGATCTGCTGAATCAGACCATCAAGGTCCTCCACGGTTTTCCGGAGTTCCTCTGTTTTCTTGGTCTTATTGGCAACATACTCCTGCCAAAGATACCGAGATACCAAGATTTGTGCGGGCTACTCTATGTTCCAAGGGGTCTGAGAAGCTAAGAGCAGCCGTGCTGCTGCCCCAAGGCTCACCTGCAGAAAGTCGGCTGTCTGCTTAGGGAGCTTAGTGCCTACATATTTAAAGTGCTCCTTGTGGAACTTGCTATCGAGGTGGCTGGCCATCTCCTCCTCGTAGAAGGTCCGGTATTTGCAGAGAGAACACACAAACTGGATCCTGCCACAGGAAAGAAACGAGGGGCTGAGGCCTCGAGTGTCCCAGGGAGCGGTGCTGCCGCCTCACCCAACCCAGCTTCGAGCCCTGAAACAGGCCTTGCTCACGGGCCTCTGAAGTGCGGTCCCAGCAGGGGGACAGGCTGGGACCAGTGGGGTCGGGAGTAGAAAGGGACAGAAAGTCTGCAGGCTGCAGTTACTGCAACGTGGGGGGCAGGGGAGGAGCTCTTCCTTCCCAGACAGGAGGCTGAAACCCGAGGCAGCAGCTGCTGCAACAGGCAAGGAGTCGCTGGAAGGCTGCCGGTGGGCCTCTCTACCAAGGCTGGGCACGAGCGTGTGCACTTGGCCCAGCTGGGGACCGGAAGGAAGGATGCCCTGGCGTGAGCCAGGTGGCCCTGAGGTGCAGAGTGGAGTACGCAGTCCCGAGGCAGGGCCCGAAAAGGTGCTGCATCTTCCTTCTGGGTCTAGGGGACTGAAAGGCCCAGCCCATCCTCTGCTCAGAATGCTTGGGGGTGGTGTCGGGAGGGATGGGAGGCAAGCAGGCCTGGGCTCCTGCTGCCTCATCTTCCTCTTCCAAGAAGAGACCAGTCTGAGCTGGAAGGAGGGCGCCCGCCTGGCCTGCCAGAGGGCAGCCTGGAGTCACCTGAGCGAGGTGCTCTGTCTGGGCCTGGTGTCCACAGCAGAAGCCCGGGGTCTGGGGCCTGGGCTGGAGCAGGCCGCCGTGGCAAGGGGCGGAGGAGGCCAGCCGCCACCGAGGCCTCGGGGCAGGTCCCTACCTCTGCCGGACGTCCTTATCTGGGCCACGGGGTCAGCTTTGTCTGGAGAGCCCAGGGGCCGGGCGCCGGCGAGGCTGAGGAAGGTCCAGCAAGAGCAAGAGTCTGAGGCGGAGGAGGAGGAGGCAAGCGCCAGTGCGGGAGCCCTGAGGGCAGACAGACCCGACCAAGGGGCGTGAAGGGCTCAGCCGCAGACAGGCCCGGCCTGACAGGGCCGGCGGGCAGGGCAGAGGGCAGGCCCGAGGCTGCCACAGCCCACAGGTGCTGCCATCTCTCCTGGGCGTGGCGGCGGCCTCTTGGCAGCTAGCTGGGGTGGCACAGGCGCCTTGGACCTTGAGTCTCTGATGAGCTGGCCCCCTCCCGCAGGGGCATCAGGCCCCCAGTGCACCTCGGGGCTCGTGCGCCGAGTGACCTAGCGCTGGAGCTTCTGGGCAACGGTGCCGAGCAGTGTCGGGTCTCAGGTCAAAGACGCTAGCGGTCATCAGGCGGCCGCAGTGGGGCGGGGAACGAGTCAGGCCTTGGGAGCTGGGCCTGGCGGGAAGCAGGGTCCATGCACGGCCGAGCAGGTGGCAGCTCCCGAGGGAGGCCAGAGGGCGGCGAGGCGGCAGAGCTATGGCCCTGCTCTCCAGGCGGCAGCCCCAGAGTGAGGCAGAGGCAAAGGAGTGGAGGGAAGCTGGTTACCTTTCCACCATGCGGTCTCGCTGCCGCTTTTTCTGCTTGTCCTGGCTCTTCTTGCCTGCCTGCAACTTGCGCTTGATCTGGCCACTATCATCCTGGGTGCTCAGGGCCCCTGTGGAAACAGAGGAGCGCAGTCACTGGCTTGGTTCCACTAGATCAGGGCAGGCCCTGGGGCCTCCGGCTGGATCACCCGCCTTCTACTCCAGACAGTCCATTCTGAGAGCAGCTGTCCGAACAAGGACTCTGGACACGAGCAGGGCTGGGCACCCTGGGCTGGGCAGGGAACCGTTTTGGGCCTAGGTCCTGAAGAGGGGAGGACACAGGCTGACCCCACCGCTCTCCAGAACACCCATACTCTGCAGAGGGCCACAGGGAGGCTGGAAGGCAAACATAAGCCATCTCGGTAGGGACACTGGCACAAGTTCAGAGGGGCCAGGTAGCGGGATGCAGGGAGGCCATGGCTGAGGCCTAAGTGCAGCCCCCAGAGGTAA
Organism: Ailuropoda melanoleuca; assembly: GCF_002007445.2. Taxonomy (NCBI): domain Eukaryota; kingdom Metazoa; phylum Chordata; class Mammalia; order Carnivora; family Ursidae; genus Ailuropoda; species Ailuropoda melanoleuca. Next base: position 11,318,659 of record NC_048221.1, read on the forward strand.
AGACCCGAAAGCTCACAGGGCTCAGCCCACCCCCCCCATGGCGCACCGCGGCAACAGTGGGCTGAGGCTGGATTTACTGATAGGTACCTGCTGGCGCTCATCACTCAGGTAGGGGGACACGGACTCCCAACAGGGGCTGGAGAGGCGCTAAGGGAGAGGACACGCAAACCAGAGCCGTAAAAACTGCACCGAGGGTCCCAGCTCAGACACCAGCCACTGAGGACTTGGAACTGTGCGCTACTGAAGGACCAAGGGCAGGGAGTATGCCTGTGGTTCCCCCCAGCTCTTTTGCTTGCTGCCCCCACCGGAAGGTAAAACCAATGCTGGCCACATTTCTGTCACAACCCTGCCCTCAGCTGAATCCCTGAGTGCCTGGAAGAGTCTCCCCAGCATCCAGGCCACTCAGAAGACTCACCCTTTTCTGCATCCTCTTTGCCTTCTTCTTTGCCTTCTTCTTTCCCCTCTTCGTCTTCTCCTTCCTAGGACACCATTTCAAAAATCCCAGATTAAAGTGTGCACAGTTGTTTGTAATGGCTCTGAATGAAAAGGCCCTGCTAAGTGCCAGGCACTAGGCCAAAAGCCTCACAACCCCGCAGCAGCCCTTGCACGGGGGGTTCATTCTACCACTTTCTGATAAAGAAGCCCGGCCTCCGGCTGGGTGGCTGCTTGCAGCCTGTGCTCTCTCCACCAGACCTCCACCACCCTTGTGCTGTTCACACGTGCATGACCAGGATAGCCTATGGCCCCCGTGGAGAGCCCTGCTCTGCAGCATAGGGGCTCAGCCAGCCTGCTCTTCACAGGCCCCACCTGCTGACAATGCACAGAGCCCAGCCACTTACTGCTCTGGAGCCCTTCTCCACAGCCTCAGCGCCTTCCGTGCCCTCTGCGGCCTCCCCCTCAGTGCCCTCATCTGAAAAGTACAAAGAGACAAGCTCAGCCCAGGAGCCCCACAGGGCAGGGGGCAGGGAGCGACAGCCCAGTGCCCAGCTCACCATTGTCTGAATCGCTGTTGTCTGAGCAGTCCGTCCGGGTGGCTTTGCTGTCTGGCTCATCGGGACTGCCGCACTGCTTTCTCTTCTTCTTCTTGGTCTGGGTTGGAAAGGGGGAGCTGAGTCAGGGCAGGTGGCTCCACGCTCCTCGTTCCACCCAGTCAGGGGCTGGAAGGGATGGCCTCCTCCACTCACCCGGAAGTCAGCCGTGGTCCAGGTCTTCCAGGTCCGCCTCATCTGCTTCATGCCATTGCCAAACCCGAAGCCAAAGCGGGAGCCACCTGGGAAGGTGCCCCCGCCACGCATGCCCTGGAACATGCTGTACTCGGGGATGATGTTCTGAGAGAAGAGGGAGGGCAGCCGGGAGGCACCAGGCATGCACTGGCCCCGGGCCCCCATGGGGTCTTCCCACATGCGCCCATAGCCCGAGGCCATCGGCCGGCCACTCCTGGAGTCCCGGGCCCAGCCCTGAGCCCGTGGGCCAAAGGTGTCGCCGCCACGCATGCGGAACTGGTCGCGGTAGGCATCGTATTGGCCCTCGTAGGCCATTTCCATCTCGGGGTCAAGTTCGCCATAGTCGTAGCCTGACCGGTATAGGTCGCGCTCGCTCAGAATGGCCCTCGAGTCACAGGCCTCATAGGAATCATATCTGCAGAAGCAGGTGGCAAGCATCAGGGATGCCCTCAGGTCCCATTACCCTTGGGTGGAGCCTACTGTTCCTGCCTTTCCCCAAAGCTCCCTGTCCTGGGGACAGGAAGTCCTACTCTAGCATCTACGCCACCCTGCCAGAGAGGCTCAATGTTCAGGAATGCCAATAAAAAGTCCTCTCAGGAGCCTCTGCACCAGCTAGGGGACCCAAAGAAAAACTGACAACTGGATGGAGTAGGTCTCAGTAGGGGCAGAGACACCCTGTAGCCCTTAGCCCTTTGGAAACACGTATATATCTGTGGTAGCCACAATGCCCAAGGCTATTCCTTGGGGGGGCAGAGCCAAGCACCCCAGCGTCCTGTGGTATGTGGACAGTCAAGCACACAAATGCTTGTCCAACAGGACCGATGATGCCCATGAGAAATCCTGTGCTAGTCTCACCCCTTTTGGCTGAGGGAAATTTCAATCCTCCAAAGGCCCTCACCACCCAAAAGGAGAAGGGAGACAAGGGGAGAGTGTTTCCCAGGAAAGTCACTGGGATTTTGCCTAGGGTCTAGAGAAAGAGCTCTATAATATCAACCTTGTGGGATCAAACCCTCCACAGCAACTAGGAAGGCAGGCCAAACCTCCCCCACCCAGGAGAAAGAGAGCGCCGCAGAAAGCTCTTCTAACAGTAGGTGCAGCCCACAGACCAATGTCCCCACACATCTCACAGACACAGAGGCCCCTCGTGGCAAAACTGGGCAGCCAAGAAGTGCCAGCAGCTATGGGAGAAGTAACCAGCACTACCCAGCTGTCAGCCCTCCCTCACCCCTGCGCCCCAGTTCTAGGCTGTAGCAAGAAGGTACATAGACAACTGGCACCAGCACCAACAGGTCCACACAGCCACTGAGCCAAAAGCCAAGCCCCTTCTGCCTTAAGCAGCCTCAGCTCCAAGCGCAGTGGCTGCCAAGCATGAGGGCATGGGGTATGTCTGGGGATCCCCCCCCAACCCTTTTTGCTTGCCAGAGAGCCAATGCATGCAAGTCCTTTTGGCAGCCTCTGTCCCCAGTGGCCCTGGGACCTCACCTGAACCCATCAGTGCCTGGCTAGACCCCTCCTTACTCTCTGCTCTCCTCCCGTCTGTCAGCTGGAGCCATTAGGATGCCCCACGCCATCACGTCCCCTCCTCACTGAAACCTCTCACTAGGGCACAAGGACTTCTGAGCCAGCACCAGTTTAGACAGTGACAAACAAATGCCCATAGCATGATGCTATGGGACACAGCACATCTAGGAGGCAGGCCCAGTTCCACCACCTACTCCTGGGTGCCTTCAGGCAAGGAGTGTGACCTCTTGTGCTTCAAGAATGAGGATGACAACAGCTCCTCACAAAGGCACTTTTGAGGCCCAACAGGCACACCTTTGTCAGGCTCAGAAGTGTGGCCTGGAAATGTCCACATCTGCTCTGTCTCTTCTGTGGGGACGGCCCAGCTCGCTGTGGTCAGCCCCAGAGGTTCATCACCCTGCTTCATGCCCAACCCAATCTGTCCTGCCCTGACAGCGTGTGGGATACAAAGTGTCATGAGAACTCCAAACGGCTGTCTCCAGAGGGAAGGGCCACTTAACACTGGTCCCGAGAAGAGCTATTCAGAGGATTCAGTGAAGCTGGCCCAGTTGGGGCTTGTTCCTCTCTCTACAAGGTGGGAGACAGACTGGCCACCAGGCAATTGCAAAGAGCAGAGAGGGGGCCCAGGCCAGAGAAGGGAAGCACAGCAGCCCCTGAGCAGTCTCTGGGAGCCCCAGCAGCAAAGCAAGGAGAGAGGAAGCCGACACAGGAGGCGGGTCAGAGAGGGAGGTGCCAGCAGGCAGCAGGCGCCCCAGCACAGCCTCAGCCCCTGGGCGGACACCCACTCACCTTTCTCCACCTGAGCTGTACACGCCTCCTTGTATCATGTCTGTCTCCAAGTGTGGCACCATATCTAAGCGCTGGTTAATTCTGGACAAAACGGAATCGGCACTGGCGCTACCCGCAGCACTAGGGTTTGGATTTGTGTCAGAGCTAGGCATTTCCCAAGAGTTTGAGGTGGCCATACCATACCCATAGTTCGTGCTGTTATCCTGGCCATAGCCGTAGCCATAGCCATAGTTCTCGTAGCCTGCAAGGAGGAAGACAGACGGACGGACGGAGATGGCAGGGATAGGGCAAGGATAGGCAGACAGAGAGACAGACAGAGAGACAAAGACATCTTCTGTCACAGCGACAAGCTGGGGACCCTAGCCACGTGAGGCTGGGTGGGCCTAGCCATTCTGCTGGGTGGGTTCCAGCCCAGGACCTCCTCTGAAAGAGTAGCTGACGCCGGGGCCCCCAAAGGCACCTCCCGATACACTCTGGGCAAGCCCGGCAGTGGAAGAAACATACAACCAGTTCAATCCCAAGGAAGAGGAGAACAATCATAGGAATACTTGCCTCTGTTTGTCCCAGAGTTCCAAGTTCCATATCCTACAAAAAGGAAAAGCGCAATTACAACTACAATTCATTATAATACAACAAGAGCTTAATTCAGGCACAAATGAAGATGATGATTCCCAGTATCTGACTGGTGACAGAAGAATGGACCTCCCCCGAGAAGCCCTGAGCTTAAGAGCATTCCATAAACGACCCAGGTCATCCCGTGCCCTGGCGCCTAAACTTCTGTGGCTCTGACCGTCTGCTACTTAAGAGGCCTCCCTTGCCAACACTGCCAGCTGAGGAATTTGGCTCTCATTCTCCTCCCTTGAGAAGCCAAAATTAGATTATCCCCACTTCCTGCTAAGCACCAATCAGAGGAAGAGGAGAATGGTTTCTGGTGCCTCACACAGACTATGCTGTACAAGTTCAGCACAGAGCCCACATCCACTACGAAAATCATGTCACTCAAATCACCCCAAAAAAACCATCTCGAACAGAGAAACTGACTATCCTTTTTTTTTTTTTTAAAGATTTTATTTATTTATTTGACAGAGAGAGACAGCCAGTGAGAGAGGGAACACAAGCAGAGGGAGTGGGAGAGGAAGAAGCAGGCTCCCAGTGGAGGAGCCTGATGCAGGGCTCGATCCCAGAACACTGGGATCACGTCCTGAGCCGAAGGCAGACGCTTAACGATTGCACCCCAGGCACCCCAAGAGAAGCTGACTATCCTAATCCCCCAAGTGTATGCCTTAACAGGGAGGGCCACTAAGCCCTTGAATCTCGTGTGTGCTATGCTGAAACACATCAGCAGAGGTAAGGACAAGACAATTCCCAGCTTGAGAAATGCTACTGAGAGAACAACCTGGATTATAAACTAAATATGCTCTGGATTGTATCACAGCACATGAGAAAAATTCATCCCTTCAGGAACATAAAGCCAGTGAGAACCGACAAAGTGCAAAGCCAAATGGGAAATTCCAAGTCAAGCAAACACGATTCCTGCCCAGGGGAGTCCACCAGAGCTTTCCCAGTGTCTCTGGTGAGACTCCAGAGTTGTCTCCTACTCCCTATTATCTCTACTCTGCAGACAGACAAGACATGCTCATCCCAGGGCAGGGACCAAAGCTCAGTGAGATGGCAGCGCGATGAATGGCAGAGTCCAGTCACAGGAGAGCAAGAGTGTATAAACTTGAAAAGATGGACAGGGGCAGGCCGAGGTAGGTCTTACAGTTGGGTTCCTCCTCAATCCAGTGCATAAACAGAATGGGGAGGTGTCAAAAACCAGCAAAGAACCCTAGATGACTGTTATGCTTAATGCACCTTGGGCTCCAAGCAAAAAAATCCGAAGCAAAAATCCTCTTGGTTGGGGAAATCAAAGCAGAAGCTTCTCATTCATTCCTTTATTTAACAACTATCATCCTGAGCACATAAGAGCAGAGGCCAGCAGTGCTGGGCACTGCTCAGGCCCAGAGCACTGTCTGTTAAAGGAAACACTTCTAACTAGAAAGCAGCAAGGGACAGCCGGCAGCAGGAAATCATGTAAGAGATGAGTGGCAAAGGAGGAGTTCTGACAGGCAAGAAGCGAGGCTGCCAGAGGCAACCAAGGAATAATACACATTTAGTCCCATCAACTAGCAAGAGCCTGGTCACGTGGGTGTTTGCACTAGGAACAGTGGACACTAGCTATTCAAAAGGAGACAGGACTGGGAAGCAAAGGCAGGCCCACTGGGGCTCTCCTTATGAGCACCCCAGGGCTTTAGCTGCAAAATGTCTGCCAGAACAGAGCAAGGAAGCAGGAATGGATACTAAACTCTGTAAACACAAGGACAGACAAGTGGACAGGTAGGTGATGGCCTGTGACAGACAGGACTCGGAAAGCACTCTCCATGTGCTAGTTGCTATGCCCAGAGCAACTCAGACTCCCTGAAGAGGGGCTTCCAACGCAGGTCCCTTGAAGGGGAAACCTTTATCTACACTATGAGGCCTGGGGAGTTACCAAGACCTGCCCCTTCCAAAAGAACACCAGAGCTCACTTCCACCTCCAGAGGGGGATGAGACCGGTGTTGACACAGGAAATTTTAGGGACATAATTTAACAAGCCGGGGGAGTGGGAGAGGGAGAAGGAGCCACCCTGCCGAGCAGGGAGCCCGATGCAGGGCTTGATCTCAGTACCCTGATCATGACCTGAGCCGAAGGCAGACATTTAACCAACTAAGCCACCGAGGTGCCCTGGGATGTAATATTTTTAATAAGAGAAAAACAAACAGAAGAAGAGAAAAGGAGATGGTCACAGTAAGCAAAACTTATAGAACAAAAATATAAAACAATGTAAATGTTCAACTTCAAGGAAGTTACAGCCTACCTTCTCAGTGACATACCTCATAAAGGCATCAAAAAAGAATCCATTAAGCCTTATGTAGTACAAGGAAATGCTTCTAACAGTAAGCAAATAAAGCAGAATACACAATTCTATCCCCCTATAAATTATTCAACTACCTAGAACAGGAATGCTGACAAAAGTATTAAAATGGTGGGATCGCAGTTGACTGTTTTCCAAAATATTATTTAAATATTGTTATATTCCTCTTGCAATTTAAGCCAGAAAGAAATATATAAAACTGTCTTTATTCTTTTTTTTTTTTTTTAAAGATTTTATTTATTCATTTGAAAGGGAGAGAGACAGAGACAGCACAAGCAGGGGAGAGGCAGAGGCAGAGGGAGAAGCAGACTCCCCGCTGAGCCGGGAGCCTGACATGGAGCTCAATCCCAGGACGTGGGGCTCGATCCCAGGACCTGGAGATCATGACCTGAGCCGAAGGCAGATGCTTAATCATCTGAGCCACCCAGGTGCCCCAAAACTGTCTTTATTCTTTTACACGATTGTCTACATAAAAAAAATCTATACGAGTTACAAGAATAAGTGAGCTCAGCAAGGTTTATTACAAGGTCAATATATAAAAATCTACAAATTAGCAATGAACAACTGAAAACTAAAGTTTTAAAAAATACCATTTACCTTGGCACTAAAAATATGAAATACTTAGGTGTAGCTATAACAAACTATGTGAAGGATCTGTGTTTTGAAAACTACAAAACACTAATGAAAGAAATCAAAGATCTAAATAAATCGAATGACATGTGTTCGTGGATAGGAAGACTTAATATCATTAGCATGTTAATTCTCCCAAACGAATAGATTCAAGGCCATCAGAATCAAAATCTCAGCCGGAATTCTTTTTTTTTTTTTTTTAAAGATTTTATTTATTTATTTGACAGAGATAGAGACAGCCAGCGAGAGAGGGAACACAAGCAGGGGGAGTGGGAGAGGAAGAAGCAGGCTCATAGCAGAGGAGCCTGACGTGGGGCTCGATCCCATAACGCCGGGATCACACCCTGAGCCGAAGGCAGACGCTTAACCGCTGTGCCACCCAGGCGCCCCTCAGCCGGAATTCTTATAGAAATCGACAAACTGATTCTAAAATGTATATGCCCCCCCCCAAAAAAAGAACTAAAATATCCAAGTCAATTCTGGAAAAAGAATAAACCTGGAGGATTTGAATTAACTGATTTTATGACTCATTATGTAGTAATCAAGATAGACTGGTACTGGAGGAGATTCAGATGCACAGATGACAGAACAGAATTGAGTCCAGAAACAGACCCACACATATAGGTTCAATTGATTTTCCACAAAGTTAAAAAAGAATCTTGACCTATACTGTATACCTTGTAGAAATACTAACTAAAAATGGATCACAGAACAGATGGAAAACATAAAACTAGGAAGCATCTAAAAGAAAACTCAGAAGACAATCTTGGTGACCTCAGGTTAGGCAAAACTTTCTTTTTTTCTTTTTTAGATTTTAGTTAGTTATTTATCCAAGAGACAGAGAGAGCAAGCACTAGCAGGGGGAGCGGCACAGGGAGAGGGAGAAGCAGATTCCCCGCTGAGCAAGGAGCCTGACATAGGGGCTAAGACCCTGGGATCTTGCCTGGGGCCAAAGGCAGACACTTAACTCACTGAGCCACCCAGGCACCCCTAGGCAAAAATTTCTTAGACGTGACCCCCAAATCACCACATATTAAAGAGAAGACTGATAAATAGGACTTCATCAAAATGAAGAACTTGTGTTCTTCGAAAGACACTACTGACCAGAGCCTAGACAAGCCACAGACTGGAAGAAAAGATTTGCAAATGGCGCATCTGCTAAAATGCTCGCACCCAGACTTTGTAAACCAGAGGGAGAATTCAAAAAAACTGTGCATTCTGGGACTACTATTTGATTAAAAGGGGTGAGGCAGACAGGGCAAGATAGGGAAGCCATACACACCAAGTTTCTCTTCGTTTAGGAAATACCTGATACCTCCTTACTCAATTTTGAAACATTTCAAATTTCCTTCTCCCCCCTGAGACTAGCTGCTAATACTTCAGGGCGTTTATGCACATTTATTCAGTGACTCTTGAGGTGGTGTCACAGTGTAGGCTCAGTCTCTCCCCAGACCCTAGTAGTGCAACAAGCTACCCATCTCAGCAAGCAAAGCATTATCCTTATTAATTCCAAAGAGGGCTTCTTCTCACAGACACCTATGGTCACAGACCACAGAAAGACCAGCATTTATTGGCAGTTAGGGGTTGCCAGAGCATACCAAGAGGACATCTATGGATTCTGTTGAGTGGCTACTTTTGAATTAGAGATTTATTGTGTCGGATCATGACTGAGAAATCGATCGGACATTTTCCTTCAACCCTATGTGAGGAGCCAGCTGGCTTGAGATGGTCTGTCTCTAAAAAACCCTGCTAGGGGCGCCTGGGTGGCACAGCGGTTAAGCGTCTGCCTTCGGCTCAGGGCGTGATCCCGGCGTTATGGGATCGAGCCCCACATCAGGCTCCTCTGCTATGAGCCTGCTTCTTCCTCTCCTACGAGCCTGCTTCTTCCTCTCCTACTCCCCCTGCTTGTGTTCCCTCTCTCGCTGGCTGTCTCTATCTCTGTCAAATAAATAAATAAAATCTTTAAAAAAAAAATAAAAAATAAAAAATAAAAAAATAAAAAACCCTGCTAGATTCGGACAGGCAGCTTCTCTTACATACACATCCCACATACTACCCTGAAGCTAAATTGATGGCTTGGTTTCTGCTCAGACCAATCCTTCGGACTCTTGATTGGTCACTCTCCTTCCCAGGCCCTCAAGGGGATTTTGTGAAGCCAGACCTTTGTCACAGACCATATGAACTTCTAACAACTAACAACACGTTACAGGGTCAAAGGAACCAATCATTTACAGGTCTAAGAACTCCAGCTTGCTCAGTAAGCAGACATCTTTCCCATTACTGCCTCCAAGGGAAGCACGTGCTATTCTAACAGCCCACCACACCATTTTACACAGATTGCATCTGGACAAGCAAGACAGTAAGAGCAGAGTCAAAGGCAACTGAGAAGATATGAGGCTGCTCTGCCACTAGAAGGCAGAGCACTCACCCTCTGGTTCCCAGGGGCCCACACTTACCATAATCACAGGTGGGCTGGGCGCTCGTGTCTGAGTATGTCGACTGCAAAGTGGTTTCAGATCCCTGGACAAAGCCTAAATGTATGCACAGTGTGGTTAATTTCCCAAAAGAAGCCATGTGGAGATGACCTAAGACTACCCTTCAGTGTAGACTAGCTAGCAGGCCCTCCCCTCAATGGAAAGCCTCCAAAAACTCTAGTTCTCAGCACTTCAATTATACCTCCAGAACATATTAGCCAATGAAAAGAGAGGCTATATTTAACTTGCTACACCAGAAGTGGATAAAAATGTTCAAACATTTTAAACCAGTATTCAGTTTCGATAAATGAGTGCCCAAATTATTCAGTTAAATGAGGAAAATACTTATATCAAATGAGTGAAAGGTGAGCCGCCTCCAATTCAAACAGGATGGGGGTTGGTCCTGAACAATGTTAAGGCAAATATTACCCCTTCCCTCCCCCCAGATTTGAAACCGAAACTGCCTTGTATTTTTTAGTTTTCCCATAAAAAAAAATGTGTATTAAAATTACCTCTTAAATGCAATTACTTGGGGTGAGCATGTTTTTACTGAACAAATGTTATACATAGTATGCATACTATTTCCTATTTTCTCAACTCTCTATTTCTTTTTTCTTAAGATTTTATTTATTTGAGAGAGAGAAAGTGTGTACAAGCAGGGGGAGCAGCAGAGGGAGAGGGAGAAGCAGGCTCCCTGCTGAGCAAGGAGCCCAACTCAGGGCTCCATCCCAGGACCCAGGATCATGACGTGAGCCGAAGGCAGACACTCAACTGACTTAGCCACCCAGGTGTCCCTCAAACTATTTCTCAACTTAAGATGAATTAGTACTAAATAAGGAAAACTTGAACCTCTATCAGAAACTATTGCTCTTAGGGGCGTCTGGGTGGTTCAGCCGTTAAGCATCTGCCTAAGGCTCAGGTCATGATCCCAGGGTCCTGGGATCCAGCCCTGCATCGGGCTCCCTGCTCGGCGGGAAGCATCCTTCTCCCTCTCACACTCCCTTTGCTTGTGTTCCCTCTCTCGCTGTCTCTCTCTGTCAAATAAATAAACAAAATCAAGAAAGAAAGAAAAGAAAGAAACTATTGCTCTTAAATTATAAATCATGACACTACCTTTAAAATTACATTTACAAACATTATTTTTAAATTATTTACCCTTAGCACTGAAACTACGATGGATTCCATAAGAGGTAATATTTGCCTGTTCTCATCAGAGCCAATTCATGACCAAAAAATTAAAGCCAGTGCCTTTAATAGCTGCCTTTTTTTTTTTTTTAAACAACAAAAGCATACACCAAGTGCCTCCCATGGGGTAAGCATTCACATGTTGACAGTCTCTCTAGCTCATCTTTTAGGACCATAGCAACAAAGATGACCACAACAGAAGCTAACATTGAAAAAGTGTTTCCCCTGCAGGGTGCTAAGAGCCTTATCTGCATTATTTTATTTCATCCTCGTAACAGCCAACAAAGGGGACAGCGGCAAGATCCCTTACCCTGTAGTTCGCAAGTCCAAAAAGGTCTAAAAACCAAGTGTACTCCTCAAATGTGGGGCCAACACTCATTGTGGGACAAAACTGACCTGTGAGGACAATTACGATTTTTCTTTACCCAACCTAGTAAAGAAATAACGCATTTAATTACAGGGTGCTGCCCCCGACCCCAATGGGGGTGTTGTGGAATGTCCTCTCAAGCTAGAATTCCAAAACATACTCAGCTCCAGGGGTTTCAAGTAAAGATCAGCAGACCTACACTTTATCTTTACTTCCCAGAGGAGGGAATTGAGTTAGACTTGGAGCTGGGGAAGGAGAAAGGCAAAAGTATCCATACTAACCTTTTTTACCTTCCCCTAATTAAGGAGGGTAAGTTATAATGGATTCCCTCCAGGGACCCAGGACCTTCCCAAGATGCCTACATCCTGAACAATGTCCAAAAGAAACACTGAAAGCACGTTTTAGACGGTTCACTTGTGGGGAGGCCCCACAGTGTAAAAATTAGTACCCTATACCTACCTTCTCCACTGTTTGCTTAACTAGCTTCCGGAAACCTGTTTGTTCAGCAATACAGCCACCGGCAAATGGCTCCAGACTTCAGGTAACATGGTTTATACATACTGCAGCTGCAGCTGGAACCACCACACCCTGACAGGAATACTAACTGGAACGTGGTATGAAAGCTGCAAAGAATCTATGTCTATTCAAGGGAGAGGGGCCCTCATTCTTCCCTGGAAAAAAGGAAAGACAATCCACCAAACCTTCAGAGGTCAATGGCAACCTTTGCTCTAGTTCTGTCCTCCCCATGTTAACATTTTGTTGCACAATACAGTCTCCAGAGCAGGATCTTCTTTAGCAAGTTATGCTTCAATTATAAATAAATTATCTGGCTCATAAATCCTTCTCTTCTTGGTTTGATTTACCAGCCTGAACAGCTCTGGGTGAAAAAATAAAATAAGTGTTTGGCCCTAGAAAGCTAAGGGTCAAACCATGGATTTAAGATAATTATGCATCATAACCCCTCCCTCCCTCTTGGTTAGACTGTGACATCTTTTTCACTCAAAAATACACAAAGCTTCTTAATTTTATTCTTTCCCTTCTTTTTTTTTAAAGGGGATTCTTTGAAGAAATGACAGAAAGTGATAAAAACAAGAGGACAATTGGAATGAGGTTAGGTTGACTCCAACCTCTATCATATGGTGGTAACCAGCCTCCAATACGGCCTCTACTGATTCTTGCTTCCTAAAATTGCCAAACTAAGAGAGGAAGCCAGTGTAACAAGTAAGATTGCAGAAATGACTGAGTAGGACTTTCAAGGCTTCTGCCTAGCTCTCTTTTAGATCATTCACTCTGGGAGCAAACAGCCACCATGTTGTAAGGACCCTCAAACAGGCCTGTGGAGAGGCCCACATGGTGAGGAACCAATAGCCAGCATCAACCTGCCAGCCATGGGAGTTTGAGTCATCTTGGAGGCGGATCCTTTAGCCCGGATCAAGCCTTCAGATGACTATAGTCCCAACTGACATCCAAAATGTAACCTGAGAGATCCCAAGCCAGAACCATTCAGCTAAACCACTTACACATTCCCAACACAAACTGTGAAATCAATGTTCTTATAAAAGGTTTGGTAGAGTTTGAAGGCCTGATTTTGGATTTTTCTGTCCTATTTTTCCATTGCTCCTATCCTTCCCCACAGTGCCAGAGATGGAGCCCCCTTCCCTAAGTACACATAAAGTGACTAGGTTCAGAAGCTGGACAAATTATCAAAAAGATAAATTATTTTAATCACCTCCTATGCTTGATAATAATGGTAACATTTGCTTCAAGGCTTCCAGAACTCCTCCTTAAAGGCAAATAAATTGTTCGAAATGTGACTTAAAATGTTTTTAGTTTAATGGTCTGCTTCTTAAAAGGGAAAGACTCACATTATAAAGCTGCTGTGGTTTTTAGTTGATCAAGATCAAAGAAAAAGTGGGGCGCCTGGGTAGCACAGCGGTTAAGCGTCTGCCTTTGGCTCAGGGCGTGATCCCGGCGTTGTGGGATCGAGCCCCACATCAGGCCTCTTCTGCTATGAGCCTGCTTCTTCCTCTCCCACTCCCCCTGCTTGTGTTCCCTCTCTCGCTGGCTGTTTCTATCTCTGTCAAATAAATAAATAAAATCTTTAAAAAAAAAAAAAAAGATCAAAGAAAAAGTAATCATTGTTTCATTATCTTGGTTCCCTCGGTGAGCCAAGAATTAAAGCCTACAAGAACTGAAGTTGAAATTCAGACCTGGCCATTAGTGACCTCTCTAACTCAGTCTCCCTTTTCTATAGATCTAAATGCCCCATTATTAAGCTACTCCACAGCACCCAACCACTCATCTTCCGTTTTTTTCAGCAGTCCTGCCCCTAAAAACTAACAAACTGTCTTCCAGTTCTCGGTAAGACCTGGTGAAAGGGACTACATCTCAATTCCAGAGATGTCAGCAACAACCCTATTGACTTCTCCTGAACCAGAAAAGCTACAGAAAGGCTGGGGCAAGGCTGTCCAACCTTGGCACTACTGATACTCCTGGCTGGATAATTTATTGTGGCGGGGGCCGCCCTATGCATTATAGGATGTTTAGCAGCATTCCTGGTCTCCATCCACTGGATGATGTAGGAACTCCACTCCCAGATGTGACAATCAGAAACATCTGGAAACAACGCCAAATGTACTGGGGATGGAGGCAGGGGGACAGAATCAGCCCTGGATGAGAACCACTGGGCTAAGGGATGGTTCCCTGAAAAACTAGGGTTCTTGCCAAGCTCCTCACCTGGGGGCCAGAGGAGGGACGCCTGGCACTACTTCTTTGCTGAAGCTAACACAAACAGCCTATGGAACAGCCCCAGAGGCTCCAGTTCCATTGTCAGTCCTGAACATTCCAAGCAGAATGTAGGTTACCCAGCAACCATACTTGCTCAAGCCTAATACCCTCCTCAAAAGGGGAGGCCTAGTCTATGGCTCCCGGCTGAAGAGCTTCATGTATTACTGCCAAGGCAAACCCAGGCGGCCTTTCAAATTCCTCCAGGGATAATTCACAACCGTCCAAGAATAGCCCAGGGCCCCCTCTCCGACCTCATCACCCACCCTCCCTCCTTTACTCAAATCCCACTGGCCTCCCTAGCTGATCTTCTAACAAGCCAGGCGGTTTCTGCTCCTGGGCCTTTATGCCAATGGCACCCCGGGCCAGATATCCTTAACTCCCTCACTCCACTCGGACCTCTCCTCAAATGTCACCTCTTTACATTCATCCCAACCACCCCCACCCCACCCCCGCTAAAGAGCAAGCAAGCCCTTCCGCGCTCGGTGCGCCGGGGAGTGTATCCTACATTCATTGGTTTTCCTGTTAAGGTCCGCCCATAAGCTGCTTGAGGATTTTCTGTCAATATCCCACTGCCTGTTAGCACCTGACGCGATGACTCTGACAGATGGTGAATGAATTAATGGAAAAGCTGGTCATTCCTCTCAAGGTTCAGGCTCAGCCCCAGCCCCTTGGGCCCAAGGTTCCCCCGCTCATTGCCCTGGGGTCTGACACCTCTCCCAGCCTGGGGCAGGCAAAGGGGCTGGGGGGCGGGGTGGGTAGCTGCGGCATTTTGCAGGGAAACGGCGCGGAGGCGGCTGCGGCAATGGCGGCGGTACCCTAGCCCACTGCCCGATCTGAAGGATTAAGGCCTGAAAAAGGGCAGCCTGAGGTTCCTAGCTACGAGGAGACGGGACCTAGGGCGGAGGTGATGGGCTCAGAGAACGCAGACGCTCACGGCAGGGCCCTCGGACACAGGCAACAGAGGCCAAGACCTCGAGCGTCCGGGAGGCGGGACGCGAGGCCCGAGCACAAAGAACTGAGGCACCAAGGCGTGAGCGGGGCGAACCTGAGGCGACAGACCCGCGGCGCCATTTTGTGACCGCAGAGAGGGCAGCGTCCAGGCCCCGGGAGAGGTGCGGGCGAGCACGGTGCGGCTCTGGCACGACCCTGTCCCTCCCCACCCGAAGCCCGACCCCTACCCTGCGGGCCCACCTGTATAGCTCATGGCAGCAGCGAACACTGCACCCGAAGACTCAGGCAGCTGTCCAACACGTCCGACGCCGGGAGAGCGGCGACAATCCCCCGGGCCCCTTCTAACACAACTGAACCCCACCTCCCGGCCCCATTGGCTCGCGTCGGACTCTAGCTTTATTCCTATTGGATAAGAGCGCTGCCTATCCCAGCCCATCCTCATATTAGAGACTGATGGGGCTGCCGATCTCGTGAGAGCCCCGCCCTCCGTTGTCCCAAGCCCACGATGATTGGCTGGGAGCAGTCCGGGAGACGGAATCTTGCAGAATTCGAAGGGGCGGAGCTGTGCACTACGGGAAGACCCGAGGCCCAAGCGCGCGTGGGCTTGGGGCCGAGCTCCGGTGCCCTGGAGGACCTCCAGAGCGAGCCGGAACCACCGCACAGGGCACTGTTCCAGTCTCGGCCCTGCTACCGAGGTGCTGTGCAAGCCTAGGTTGTTTCTCAACTTCTCTGGCCTTCAGCTCCAAAAAACGAGCACGGCATGGCCATGCTGGAATGAAAATTACAACTAAGCGCCAAACAAGATGCTGGGCACACGTTCAAACATATGAGATAATGTATGTAAAGAAATCAGTCCAGTGCCGGGTGCACTAAATAAATGTTACCTTTTGTTGTTAATCGTTAAATAATGATAACGGATATATTTATATAGCATGTTTATATGGTATATGTAACAAATATATTCACATGTTTATCTCAAATGCTCCCCTCATACCTGCAAGGTCCTTTTTAAAGAATTTCCCATTTAAAAGATAAAAGTGAAGCCTTGGAATTCATGACTTGCCTAGGTCCTTGGCACTTAAGTTAAAGCTTGAACTCCTAAGACCCTCTTGGTTCGTTCAGGACTTGAGAGATCCTGTAATAGTGCAGCCCGGGGCCAGCCCTGTGAGGATGCATGGAATCCACTTTCAGAGACATCTCATAACTTCTAAGAGATGACTTTACAGAGCTGCAAGCACTGAAAATGGTACATCTGTTTGTGAAAACTCATCAAACTGAGTACAATTATGGCTTGTACATATGTTTTGTTTTACTTTAAATGTTTGTTTTAAAGTAGGAGCAATGTTGCTGACTTCTTGATATTAAGGAATTGTCAATGTCTTTAGGTGCAATAATGGCATATTTAAAAGTCCCTATCCTTCAGAGAAAGATTGAAATGTTGAGATTAAGTCACATAATGACAACTATGTGATTCACCATAATTCAGACGGGGAAAGGGAAGGAAGGCGTGGAAGGGTTACAGCTGAAGAGCTTGGTCTTCAGTTGGTAACTGATAAGTAGATGAGGGTTCATTTTACTATTTTTGTATGGTTGGGATTCTCCATAAAATATCTTAATAAAACAACCCCTCCCCTAAAAATGGCTTATGCAGAACTTGCTGCCACATGGGACAAGGCTAATGATGTGTTGAGAAACTCCAAATATGAAGCACATAAAACTGATTAATGTGCACACCAGCTTTGGGGCTCACTGAAGTGTCATGCTCAGAGATGCCTGCCTGTTCTCCAAATGAAAGCTGAGCCCCCAGACACCTCTTCCTTCTTGGCACACACCACAGCCATCATTTTACCTTCATTTGGGTGATTTTGTTAACATCCAATGCTCTGCCTCTGAGACGGAATGGCCTGAGAAGGGGCATGCTCAAAATTTTAGGAAAAGGTCCCTTTGAGCTAAGAACTGTGTGCGACTCTTTCGAGGACCTACACAGCTATCACTGCATGTGTGGGTGGGGAGGAACTTCCCATGTTATTTTATAAGGTCTTGTGCCTTTTGAACTTTTTACATCCAGCTTCCATCACTTTTATATTTTTATAACTAATTTATAAAAAGCTGAAAGGGGAAGTGCCTATGGGCCAGCTCTCATCCCAAGAGATGCCCTCCCTGCTTTCAAGTCTTAGACATGCCCACTCACAGCGTGGGATGGACAGAAGTGGTTGAGTCCTTCCTCTACCAGGCAAGATGTGTGCCTTGACCTCACAGGACCAGAAAAGCCAAGAGTGCAGGCCAAGATCACATGTTATCACAGCTCATTAGCCTGACCCTTCCAGGCAGAGGCATGGTGGGGGGCCTGGGGCAATAGCGTTGGGGGTAGAGGAGGCCTCTGTTGTCTATACTCCATGAGGTTATTCCCACTTTCCAGCCCTTCGCCATTGAAGTGAAAATGATGAGCTGAAAAACCACATGCAATAAACAAGAAGGAGCAGCCAACAAAATCTCTTAAAATCTCAGAAATGTTCAATAAACATTTGCAGAGCGAGAAAATAAATAACATTGCAAAGGAGCCAGCAGCTCCCTTTTCCCCTCGTGTGATTCGGGTTCAGGGTGCCTGTGTCTCCAGACAAGTCACATGTCTTGAAGGCAGGCTGGCCCCAGCTCTCTGAAGGCTGCCAGCAACTGTGCACTTCTCCCTCCCCCCGCAGGTCCCCCACACCCTCACTGGACAGCTCCTGCCCTTGGAGAGCCCTTCCAGCTTCATCACTTCATCCTGGCTCCCTTCCTAGACCAGCTGCCCAGAGTCTTGGTTCCTCTCCTCTGCTCACAGGAGCTGCTTTGCCAGCCAGCCAGCTAGCCAGCCAGCCAGAGCCCCCCACCAACCATGCCAATGAGGGCCAACAGCTGGGAACTTGGGCTCATCCCCAGCTGAGTCTGGTCAGCTTGGCAGCCAACAGGAAAACCCAGGGCCTCCGGGGGCTCTGGGAGGAGGCGGCTCGATCCCAGCCCCGGCTGCCAGACGATGCCAGCCTGTCCACTCGACAGAAAAACACACGCTGGCCGCCTGCCCCGGGGTGTTTCCAGAAGAGAAATTTAATCTAATTTACATACTTCTAGGTACATCGATAACCAAAATGTGGCCACTGAAAAAAGTTAAAAGGTCAATCAGCTCCCGGTCTCTAGCTGGCCCAGGATTGCAAAATAAAAAGATCCACGTTCCTTATTCTCTACACAAAACGCGTTTTTAAAAAAGTGAAAGGTCTAGGGAGCTATACATAGAAAGCAACAGTGAAAAGAGGGAGGGGAGTGGGGGTGGGGGAGGAGAGTCCCATCCCCACCCCCTCCTGGGCCCCGGAGTCCCCCAAGGCTCTGGGGGGGCCTTGACATGGCAGGAGGCAGCTGTCAGCTCTGAGCTCTTCCAGGCTGGGAAGGCCCCTCTGGGGGGCGGCCAATAAGGATTTCCGTGGCATCATGGGCTCAGTGGGGGGCTCCCAGGCCCCAACAGGCCCTCAAAGGGAGCATGCCTTCCCCTGAGCAAGCACCGTGGCATGATGTGGTCGTGTGACTCAGGAACTGGGGGGCTGGGGCAGATCCCGGGTCTCACGAGGTGCGTGCGTGCATGTGTGTATGTGCGTGCCTGTGTGTGTGTGCGTGTATGTGTGTATGCATGTGTGAGAGGATATTCATAGGGGCAAGAGGGAACCAAGACAGGGGTCTTTGGGGTCTTTGCAAATGGCCACAGATGGCAAACATAGCCCCGCCTGGCTGCTAGATGCGGGGGAGCGGTGGCCTTCCTCCCCTTGACCAGATCAGCTGCCACCACAAGAGACCTGGCCTCTTCCCCTGCTGGACCAGGTGGGCATGGGCTGAAGGAAGATGCGCTGTGTGTGGCCCCAGAGCCCTCGGGCTGGGGGAAGGGCCGCTAGCTGGCTCCTGGCGCCCCGGCTGTAGTGTGCCCGGCCCCCGAGGGGTACCGGTTTGAGGTTTTGGCTTGCTCCTTTGGAAACGGAAAAGAAAGAGGGAGGAGAGGGTGGAAGAGACGGAGGAGAAAGAGGAGGCAGAGGTGGCACAAGAGGGAATTTGGAATGCTTTTGTGTTAGGGCGCCTCTGCCGCCGCTGTCTGTGCCTGCGGGGCCCGGGGCTCCTCAGGCGGGGGGTCCACTTTGGAGAAATTCATCTCCAAGATGTGCCGCTGTAAGTGCCGCACCCACTCCTCCTGGATAGAGAGGGGCCCCTGGAATTCCACCTCACAGAACCTGTGTGGAGGAACAGAGAAAGAGAGAGGAGTGGCCACTGCCATGAGGAGAGGCAGATGTGTAGCCCTGCCCACGTCCCTGAGCACCAGCCACACCGCCGCTACTCAGTGTGCAGAGAGCCAGCCCAGGATTTCAGGGAAGGGGACCCAAAAGCCAGATGTTTCCACATGGACAGCTGCTTGTACCCATTCCAGGATCAAGGTAGGGTCCCCTAATGACCCCCATCTCTATGCTCAGGGCAGTCTTCTGGCTCTGATGCTGGGAAAGTGCCACGGGGCTTCCCAAGTCCCTCTGCCGTCTGACTGAAGCATGTGATCTGAGAGGGGAGAGAGCCCAGAGAGGCAGACCCCACCCGCCAGGCTCCAGGACAGAAGGACAGCAGCTGGGGAAAGGGGGTTAGGCACTAACTCACACCCACCCTGCTCATGCACCCAACTCACCAACTCCCTATGCTTGAGGTCCCAAGGGAGGCCTCACCGAACAGGGGCCCAGGACCTGAGCTCGTGGCTCCAAAGACTTGGGTTCAAATTTTACTTCCGACTTGGCCTATCTGGCCCGAGGCAGGCCACCTTAAGTCTCAGAGCCAGTTTCCTGGCCTCAGATGTACACCTGGACTTTGGTAAAAATGAACTAAGACCTATACTTTCCTTAATCAGGCAAACACTCGTTGAGTGCTTACCATGTGTCAGACATAGTTCAAGTGCTTTATATATATTCAGCTTTTTTAATCCTCACAGCATAGCTGTTCCCAACCCCATTTTATAGGTGGGAATATTGAGGCATGGGGCAGGAAGCCCTTGCTCAAGGTCACTATGCTGCTAAGTGTCAGAGCCAGCACTGGAACCCTCAGGATCCCAGCTTAATGCTCTGAGGTGCCGCTGTCTGTTGAGAAGCCCTTAGCCTGCGTTCAGCCACACTCTAAGGCAGTCCTTGAGGCTACATTTCCTGACCTCCATCAACCTCTCTCTTGTTCAGAGGCTCTGGGTGACTAATTCCCAGGTGGGTGGTCTTTCTCCCCCACCGACCCAAGGGGCTGCGTACCTGCACTTGAGAGTGTAGATGTTGCCAACGAATTTGACCAGTGATGTTTGGGGGGGCCGGGGTACCAGGGAGGGGACCGGCTGGACCCGGGGCGGGGGTTGCCGCACCTCCTCCAGCTTCTGCTGTAGATCATTGGCCTCTTCGCCCCCTCGTACTGCAGAGGCATCTGGAGGGCGGGCTTGTCGGCGCTCAAATTCTGAGGTGGGGAAAGGTGAAGAGAGGGATAGGAGATAAGCCAGAGGGCAAGACTCCTGGGAAGGTTCCTGCCTTTAGCAAGCAAGGGGTGGAGGCTGTGGGGAACTGTAAGACAGGGCAGCTGGTGATTGGATGCTGCCTAGGCCTCAGGACAGGTGGCATGGTGCCCAGATGCGAGAACAGGCGAGCAACTGGGGAAGTGACTAAGGGCAGATGCACAGTGGAGAACCCCAGTGACAGGCACCCCCCACCCTCAAAACCCCCTCCCACTAGCACTCACTGTTGATGTTCTGCCGCTGGTGCTCCTCGGCCTTGACAGCGCCTGGTGGGCTGGCTGCCAGAGGCCGCTCACCACTGTCAGCTGCCCGGCCAGCCTCAGGCCCTGGCTCACCCCCAGCACTGCGACCCACCACAGCCAGGCCCCCGGGTGCCAGCCCGAGGGGCGGCCGCTTGTCGCTGTCACGGCCGTGGCCGGCGCTGCGGAACTTCTTGGTGAAGGGGCGGCCGCCCTGGATGTAGCTGCGGTAGGCCCCCACCTTCTGGGGCCGGTGCTTGATCCATTCGCTCAGTGTCTCAATGGGTGAGCCGTTCACACACCACTCGGTCACGCCAAATTGCCGCAGATGCGCCCGTGCGTGGCTGGCCAGGGCCTTGCGGTTTTCGAAGTAAAGGCCACACAGCTCACAGCAGGCCTCAGTGGCTGCAGGCAGAGGGGGTGCTGCTGAGTCCCAGCCCAAATGGAACAAAGAGTACCCAGAAGGCCCTGCCCAGGTCAGGAGTCAGTCCCGCCTCCCACTGGGGCCTTGCCATGGGCCTCTGCTGGGGGTCAGTGTGTGCGTGGCACTGCCAGGCCCTGCAGGCCCCAGCAGATGCCCTCCCAGGACCCTGCCACCCACTGCTTACAGGAGTGGGAGGTCTTCTCGTGGAGGGTCTTTGCCTTGAAGGGCAGTTCGGTCTGGATGTAGGTCTTGGCCTTGACCTCTGCTGGGAGGAGGCGGTCCTCCTGCAGGGGCCGCTTGGCTGCCACTGAGCCCAGGTAGCCAGTGGCTGAGGGCTTGGCACCAGTGATAGGTGCCAAGCTGAGCTCTCGAGGAACCTGGGCCGGCCCAGCTCCTGGTTTGCCTGGGCGGCCAGCCATTGGCGCCAGTGGCAGGGGGGCCTGCACAGGCCCAGGAGCAGGCGTGGGAGGCCCATCCTCAGCCAAGGCAGGGGCCAGGTCTCCGGCTGGCGGCTCTTTCTTGATGAGGCACGGTTTGGACTTCTTCTTGAGGATCTCCCGCAGCGTGTCAATGGGCGAGCCGTTGACAGACCACTCGGTCACGCCCATCTGCCGCAGGTGGGAGCGCGCGTGGCTCGACAGGCCCTTGCGGTTCTCGAAGAACTCACCGCAGAACTCACAGCGGATGTCACGCACAGGCTCTGCCCGGGACGCTGCAGGGGGTCCAGGGTGGAGGGAGAGGGAGGAGAAGGAGGCAGCTGCAGCCCCAGACCCGAATGACCCGCTCCCTCATCCACTTCCAGGGGCCCTTGTGTACATTCAGCCCTTCTGCTTGTTCTGTCACCTCAAATTCTAGCTGGCTTCAAGATGATTCCCTGTGACACTGAGAAGTATTGAGGAGCAAGCAATTCCTCGATCCTGGGCTCAGACACCAGGTTGGCTGTGACCCCTTACGTTACACTGGGCAAACCACTTCCCCTCTGAGCCTCAGTTTCCTCCTCCACAAAATGCAGATGGAAACCTCCACCTGGAGGGAGCAGCTCCAAGCATGTGGCACACAGCTGGTATGAAATGCCCCTGAGCACTGAGGCAGAGGCCTGGGCCATCCTCACCTGCTCAGCACACACCTCAGCCAACTCAAACAGAAAGAACAGTGACAGGGACAGTACAACTACCGACTATGGTATACACACGGCTTCATTTACACAGGCACCATGCTAAGTGCTTTACACCACTTTGGAACTATACAAAGCTCAGGCCATGCTTATCTTCTATCTCCAGAAAGAGGAAACTCGCCCAAGGTCACATACTGCTGGAGTGTAAGAGCTGAGCACTTAACTTGAACCTAGCTCCAAATGTCAAACACTTAGTGACCAGGAATGTCAGGAAGATGGTGCAGCCTCCCACTTCCAGTCCCTATACTCCTGCCTGTGGCAGACATCACTAACTGACTCCTCCAATCTTTCTCCCTAGGAATCTGGTTGGTAGACACTACCAATCAATTGACGATGGCCCAAAAGGTAAAATTTTTTGGGCATCATTGAATGGCACAATTCTGCCTCCCCAATGTGGATGGAGAATCAAGCAGCAGCTCAGCTGGGGGGTCTGCATAGCAAGAACACACAGCTAACCCCTTGTTCTCCGGACCTGTATATCCTCCCTTTTATTTCTACCCTGGGTGCTCAGGGTACCCATGAAGTGTGTGTGGGCGGAGGGAGACCCCTCTACCTGTTCTCACTGCCCTGCCCCCGGGGTCACACTTACACAGGTTCAGGGGGGCCATGTCTTCCCGTGGCGCCGCCCAGGGACCCTCTGATGGGTGTGGCTCCCCATGAAGGGCCCCTGGCAGCATCTCCCGTTTGATCTCCACCCGCATTTGTTCAGGCTTCAGCTTCTTGGGCAGGGAGGGTGCAGCCAGGCCTGGGAACATCTTCCGGGCCGTGGGAGGAGGAGAGGCAGTTGGTGAGTGGCCCAGGGGGCTGCCTGGTGGCGGAGGCAACTTCTTGGCCAGGGGTGAGAGGTGAAGGTCTGCGGGGCTGCGGGCTTCCAGCGAGCTGCCAGGACCTCCGCTGCCCACCACCTTGGCCAGGCCTTTCGGGCTCGGCCCTGGTGGGTTAGGGGGGCCGCCAGGCCGGGACTGGGTCCGTCTCTTGAGGATCTCCCGTAGTGTGTCAATGGGTGAGCCGTTGACATACCACTCGGTCACGCCCATCTGCCGCAGGTGTGAGCGTGCGACTTGATAGGCCCTTGCGGTTCTCGAAGAACTCACCACAGAATTCACAGCGGATGTCTCGAGCTGGCTCTGGGCCCGAGGCTGCAGCAGGAGAAAGGAGTAATTAGCATTGTGGGGATCATTAGCATCCTTGTCTGTGGGTCTCCTGGTCGGCTGGGCATGGGCAGCAGCATGCCCACAGGCTGGGGTGGTGGTGGAGGGCAGGTGCAAGCGAGGGAACTGAGGAGTGGGGTGGGGGCCAGACACTCAGCAGGAGCGAGGGGAGGCTCCAGAGAGCACATGGGCCCTTGGTCCTGGCAGAGGACTGAACCAAGACTCCACAGCTCTGCGGGTCCCGGGTCCCAACAAGGATGGGGGCAAGAGGGCAGGAAGTAGTAGCCTAAGTGCCAAATACTATCCAAACCAGGGGCAACCATGGACACTTGCCACACCAAAAGGCAGCACCCCACCCTTGGCCTTTATTCTCAGGGAAGGTCACAGTCATGGAAGTCAAAGGCCAAGAGAGAGGACCTAACAGCCAACTGCCAACAAGATCTCTGGGCAGAACCAGCCCACTGCCAAGGGCCCCTGTCTACTCCCTGCCCCAGCAGGAAAGGAGTAGGGAGGGGGCTGCGACCCCCCCGGGAGGGGCTCCAGGGCCCGCAGGGAGGAGGGAGCGGCTGAAGCGAGAACCTACAGAGGTTGAGAGGAGACGGCTCCACATCAGAGGCCCAGAAAATGCCGGCGGCTGCGGCGGCCGAGAGGTCCTGCTTCCCCCAGGGGCTGGCCATACCCGCGGCCTTCAGCTTGGCCTTCTTGGCCGGCGGTGGGGGGGGGAGCAAGGAGAGGGCCGCAGAGGTGGGAGGAGGCCGCCCCAGCTGGGCCAGGGTGCCGCGCCCGGGTGGGAGGCGGATCTGGACGCCGTCCCTCCTGATGAGCCCGTGGAGCACGTCTATGGGGGATCCCTTGGCGTCCGGGTCGCTGACGCCCAGGTGGCGCAGGTGGGCGCGGGCGTGGCTGGACAGGCCCTTGCGGGTCTCAAACCAGGCACCGCACAGCTGGCAGTCCAGCTCTCTGCCCCCGTCACTATCTAAAGCTGCGGAGACAAAACACAGGGCGGGGGTTCACGGCCGCCACCTTGGCCGGCCCTAGGGGACTGAGGCAGGAAGACCTGATATGATTCAAGACTGCCCAGGCCGATTAGGGATCAAGACTTGTGCCGTGGGTTTATTTTAAGAGGTTTTGGGAAACAGAATGCCCTGTTCCCTGCCTAGCCCTTTCGCATCAAGGTGAGTGTGGAGAGCCTAAGGATGTGGGGTGGAGAGGTGGTGGCCAAATTCCAATGGCACAATCTGATGCTCCCAGGCTATTCCCCGGGACCCCAGCTGTGGGAGCTGTGTGGGTGCAAAGCAGGGGCCTCGCCCAGCTGCCAACCATCAAATAGCCAAGGGCAGACCTGCTCAGGGCCTTGCTCCTGAAAGCACAGCAGACAATGGAAGCAACTTCATGGGAACATGAGATGCCAACAGGGGTGCCCCACTGGGCAGGGGGCCAGACCCTGGGCTCACCCCAGGCTAAACAAATGTGTGGGAAGGCCTGACTTCCTTGGAGAAGCCATGCTAAATCTGCTTACTGCACCTGGGAGGGAGGGGGGTGGTTCTTCCCAAACCCTTCTATGTCATGCCCACAGGCAGCCCAGGAGGTATGGCTCCACCCATGGGCACAGTAGAGGTGCCTCTGCACAGACAGCCAGGAAGATATGAAGACAGGGCCAACTACAGGACCTCCTGCCAGGTGGATCACCTGTCTGCCTGTAGGAACCAAGATGCCCCTCTGGGGAAGCCAGGCCCACAGGAGTTCTGGTTACCTTCACTGCCCCAACTCTCAGGCTCAGAGAAGGCCAAGAGTGCCCCTAAGTGGTGAGGATGACCCTGGCAGGCTCAGCAGCCACAGCCAGGCCTCCAGAGGGAAGAACAGCAAAGTATAGTGGGAGGCAGATGATAATATGCTGCATGGCCAGCGCAACAGGAGACACAGTGCTCTGATCAACATTGTGACCCAGTGGACCCAGGACATAGGAGCTGTAGTCCCCACTGTTCCCACCCTGGGCTCTGCAGCCCTCCCGGTGCCAGGACCTCCCTCAGCTCCCGGGACCCGCACTCACTGAGGTTTAGGGGCCCTTCGTCCTCAGACTGGGGCCACTGTGCCTTTGGGGAGGCTGGCCGGGGGCTCAGGGACAGCTGGGGGCTCTTGTCCTCAGGATTCTTGGGGGTAGGGGAGCCCGCCAGGGCCAGTGGTGCCTTCTTGAGGAGTGGGGAGCTGGGCGGGTGGGCCAAGCCTTTGGCCGAGAAGCCGGGAGGTGACTTGATGGCCTTGTTGACAGCCGGGGCATCCAAGGGCTTGGCCAAGGCAAGCAGGCCAGGCCGAGGGGCCCCAGCGACCACCTCCTTCGGTGAGTTGGACTTCTTAGACAGGCCTGGGGGCAGCCCGAGGGGTGTGTCAGGCAGGCCCTTCTGCTTCACGAGCTCGTAGAGGAGGTCAATGGGGGCACCGCTGCTCTCCGACTCCGCCACCCCCAGCTGCCGTAGGTGGGAGCGCGCGTGGCTGGACAGGCCCTTGCGTGTCTCAAAGCAGGCACCGCAGACCTCGCAGGTGGTCAGGCTCTGGGCTGGAGGGCGAGATGGAGGCCAAGAGAGCTGGCTGTGAGGCCCCTCAAGCCCTGCCCTCCCCACTTCTCCTCCTCCCAGGACCCCATGCACCCAGGCTCCCTGCAAGCTTCCCTGACCCTTAAAATGACCCTAGTAAGGCAGGAATCAGCCTCTCCAGTTTGCAAATAAGGAAACTGAGTCTCAGAGAGGGAAGAGTTGTACCCAAGGGCACACAGCAGGAGGCAGAGCCCTTTTGTGGTCCAGCCAGTAGAACGCCTTTCGGATATCCAACGTACCAGGGTGTCCTGGCAACAGGTGTTCACACAAACACTGACCTGCCAGTCACACTCTTCCCAGAGCTGTCCTAGCCAGCCTCTACTCCTCAACTCATGCCCCAAACACTGGGTTGGAAGGCCCAGCCACAGTCCCTGTGGCGCCCTACATCCTCTTCTGCAGAGCCCTTATCACTGCCTGTCTCCTTCTCTGCCTCCCTGCTCCCCAATTTCAATGACTCCAAGGACAAGTGCCAGGTCTGTTCTGCTCTCTCACATCTCTGGAGTCCAGCACAGTGCCTGTCAACCACTCAATAATGATCTCAATATCAACATACAGACGAGACAATATCACACAGAAGATCACATAGCTAATGAGGCCAAAGTCAGCAAATGAATTGGGTCTGAGTGTGGCTCTTGAAAACCAGGCTGTTTCCCTGGATGCCCCTCTCCCACCCAGTGAGGGTACAGCTCAAGGCCATGCTCGCCCAGGGCAGCAGAAGCTGGACAGAAGACAACCAGATGTCTCCTTAGTGACTTCGGGTAAAGAGAAAGCTGTTGACCTCACACTAACCCCAGGTCCAAGAGTTCCCTGTAAGTGTGACCAGCCTGGCCAGCTCCCCCACCTTGCCACTTGGGTCACTCACCCTTGAGATCTGGCAGCTCCTGCTTGCTGCCATGAGGAACCTCTGCAGCCACTTTGCTACTCAGCCGATTGGCCACCTGCTCCAAGGGCCCAGGGACAGGAAGGCTCTTCTTGGGGAGCGGGGGGGAGCCCAAGTCCATGGCCACCATTGTGTTTTCCTCAGAACCCAGGCCTGTGAGGTTAGGAAGACAAGCTCAGCCCAGGCTGGGTGCGAGCTGTCTACCCCCATAAGGGCTGACAGTGGGGGCATGGAGCCTTCTTCCTCATCCTTGGCATCTGCTCTCACTCTGGGTGGCAACTCACCCTATGAGAACAGAGGCTCCATCCATACCCCCAGCACCAGTATGTCAAGGCTGCACACTGACTAAGAGCACCTTCCACCCACCAGAACACACACTGGCTGGAGCAGTGACTCCCATCCTAGATCTGACAAAATATCTCTCTGGGCAGAACTTTGTGCAGGGGAGGACGTCAGTCTTGGGAGCAGGTAGGTTGCAGTCAAAAGGGGAATCCAGTAAGAGAAGGCCAGAGTCAGAGGCCAGAGAAGCAATGCAGAGACAAGGAGCCAAGGACAGGAAGGAGACTCCACAGGACTTGTGGGGAATCTCCACCAGACAAGACAGCTGGGGCTGCAGAGAGAACTTGGGGCTCCGCAGTAGTCTGCTAATAACAAGCTGAGCCCTAAGTGGGGTAAGGTGAGAACTGGGAGTCTGGATCAGCCGGGATCTGAATGGGGACAGGAAAAGTGGGAATCACAGAACTTTGTAGGAAGTTTCTGAGGCATCCGTCAGGTCAAGAAGCTTCCCTGAATGAATGAGGTGTGTATGAGAAAAGGGAGTTGAAGGTATGTTTTCATAGTCTAATTTTTCAGAGAAGGGGGCCTGGGTGGCCTGCTGAGCCCCAGGTTTAGCGTTCAGGGCATGGAGACAGCTCTGAGGCTGAAGAAACTGTGTGTTAGATGGGGCTTTGGAGTCGTCCACTGCTAGGGGCAGGAAGCCATGCAGGTCCTCTGCTCAGTTTGAATCCTACGGAGGCAAGGAGGAGGCAGGTAGGGGCGGCTACCGGGGCCCGGGACACCGAGGACTTTGTCAAAGTCGCCGGGTGGAGTGGGCGCGTCTGTCAGATGGTGTAGGGCCCGTGTCTGAAGTGACTTGGGAGTGGGTTTCCGTGCCGGAGGGATCGAGACTGTGGCGAGGGACGCTCCCGGGGCTCCAAGGGGAAGAGGGAACATCTGTCAGACGGGGTGAGGGTCTCACGGAGCAGCGGCAGAGAGTGTTTGTGAAGCCCGGGGCCCTACGAGCTGCGACAGGAGGCCCGGGGCCCGCCGAACGCCGTGAGCGAGCGAAACGTTTGTCCCGGCCCTGTGGGCCGGGGGTTGGGGGGGCTGGGGGTGGGGCTGGAGCCTTAGGGAGCGGCCTGCACCCCTGCTTGCGGAAGCACGCACACCGCGCTGAGCGCGGCAGCCAACTGCACTCCCACCCCTGGCCTGGAGCGGACGGGACGCTCTTCCCCCCACCCCGAACACCCTTAAGGCTAAAATGGGAATCCTCCGACCACACGCATTTGTCTTAACAGCATCCAGAACTCCTGGAGCCCGGACAGGCGGAGCTAGGACCTGCCCCGGGATCCTGTTCCATTCCCTATCCTGGAATTCTCCCTTCCGTGTCGGAGATCCTGGAAGACACCAGATCCCAGCTATGAGGATCCCACATCATCCTGGTATCCAAATGTCCCCCTGTCCCCGCCGGCGTTGTCCCGCAATCCTATGGAACTTCCCACACGACCGCCGCCGGCACCGCATTTCAGGCACCACCTGCTTCTCCCCAACGCCAAACGACTGCCCCCAGCTGTTCCTTGACAGCTGAGTGGGGCCAGAATCTGACCGTTGCCCCGCCCCCTACGGCCCACTTAGTGCTGTGGGAGATGCTTCTAAGAACAACGGTGCAGGGCGGGTGCCCAGACCTAGCCTTAATCTTGGACATCCTTCCTCAAGGCAAGGCTTCCAGGATCTTCTGAACCACTCATTAACGGCCCTCCGGCCCACCAAGTGTTAACCGAAAGCCTGATCAAAGCCCCCCCCCGCCCCCGCCCCGCACAGTGGACAAGGCCAGGGCAGTACCAGACTGAATGCTGACACCCCAATGTCTTGCCCGTCTCTGTCAGCACTAAGGGCTGCCATATTGGTCTTCTAGTGGAAACAGGTTGACCAGAGCTGAACCTGACTGCTGGACACAGGCTGCCATCCCTGGGGGGCCTGACCCAGTGCCAAGTAAGGAATTTGAGCCGGACATTCAGGCCTCTACACTCTAGACAAAAAAAGAAGAGGGCACGGCTGTAGCTTACAAACTACCTCCTGTACCCCCCAGCCGTCCTCAGAGCCAGCTCCACTTCGCAGCCACGACTGAGATACCACAAAGCCAGCCAGGTATGTGAGCTGAATGCCCAGGCAGCAGCCTTCATCAGAGGCAAGAAACTTGAGGTCATGTCCCTACTCTGCCTCTTTCCAAACTGTGACTTCAACCAGCCACTATGTCCTTTCTGTGACTCGGTCTCCTTGTTCAAGGAGGACAGGGGGCTTTAATAGCACCACTCTCCACTTCGCAGACCCTCAGGTGCCTTTCACTGGTAAGGGGACTTGCATATGGGTCCAGCAGAGTTCAGACTACAGATCTAGGTAGGACCCTGGAAGCTCCAGGCAGGAGAAACAGAAGGAAACCTCAGCCCCAAGCTGCCCCTGGACAGTTCCCCCTGTTCAGGAACTTCTCCATTCCCCAGAGCCCACCTGCTCCTCACTGCCGAGTTCTCTGCTTTGAGATTCAGTAAAGGCTCCTACAAAGTCTGGATTTTCAAGGCTGGGTACTTCACCTTTCCACTCCCTCAGTGGTGCCCAGCCCTAGGCTCCTTAACCAAAATAATACTTCTGGATTTCCCAAGCTGTCCTCCATGGAGAGACCACCAAACATGGTGTTCAGAAGTCTAGCTCTGCTGCTTTGTGGCTATGTGGGAAAGCAGGTGACCTACAGTTTCCTTATCCACAAAACAGGAACGCAACAACCCTTAGCCCCCCAGAATGGTTTAGAGGCATAAATGAGATGAAACCTTAGTATACAACAAGCACTCAGTTATGGGAGGGGTTATCAATGCTGCTGGACAAAGTAGGCACCAATGAAAATCCAGAATGTAGACTCTAGCTCTGCAACGTCTGACAGAATTACAACTAACCTTGCATTAACCACATTTCAAGTGCTCCATAGCCATATGTGGCCATTAGTGACCTACAGAACATGTATCTAAAGTACTTTTCCATTTTAGAAAGTTCTATCAGACAGCGCTGACCAAAGACCAAAGACGCTTTTAAGAGCAAAGATGCTGGAGCCTGACCTGAGTGGGGTTTCAAAGCCTAGCTCCACCCCTTCTGGCTGTGTGTCCTTGGGCAAGTTAAGTAATTTCATTGTGCCTCAGTTTCCTCATCTGTAAAATGGGGATAATAATAACACCTGCCCTATAGCACCGTTGTGAGGATGTAAATAAGTTTGCGTTGGTAAAGTGCTTAGAACATATCTGGCTACTAGTAAGAGCTGAGTAAGCGTGTGTTAAAATCACTGTCAGTCAGAGAAGGGGTGAACTGGATCCAGAAGTAGCCCTGACCCAGCCCCTGAGTAAAACAGAAATAACCTCTAAGTGGCAGGGCAGTTGTAAGGACAGTTGTCACCATACTTTGTAAAGTGACTTGAAACACTACCAGGAAAGCGGAGTGGCTACCCCCTCCACCTCCCCCACATCTCTCTGGGGCCCTGAGAAGGGTCAGGGCCCCTACCTAATCCACACTCTCTCTCCTTACCATCTCCGTAGGCTGGCCCAGGGTCCTCAGCCCAGGTGGGTGGAAAGGGCACTGCGAGAGGTAAGCGGGGCCGACGAGAGGTCAGGAAGCTGCTAGGCGACCCACCAGGTTCGCAGCCCAGGGGGCTGGGGGGCCGCTCAGCAGCCGAGGTGGCCAGCAGCTCTTGCAGGATGTTGATGGGTGACACGGTGAGCTCCCAGTTAGTGATGCCGAAGTCTCGTAGATGGGCCCGGGCGTGGCTGGAGAGGCCGGCCCGGGTGTCGAAGCCAGCCCCACAGAAGTCACAGCGCATCAGGCTGAAGGTGCCTGGATCAAAGTTAGCCACTGTGGAGGGAGAAAGGACATGGACTGCCTGGAGGGGTGACTCTCTGGCCCCAGCCCTCCCTGCTCCCGGGGCTGCTCCCCCTCCACAGATCACACAGCCAGTGCCATCTGTGACCCTGGACACCTCCCTTTCCCTTTGCCATTCACCCTCCTGCCTGCATCAGCTCCCATGTGCTCACACGTCCTCCCATCCTCCCACTCCAGGAAGCCTTCTCCGCTTAACCTTCCAGGTTTCCCCTCACATAGCTCTCAGCACCAGGGCCTCCACCCTCAGAAACCCTTCTCCAGTGGTGGATTTGCAATCCTTCGGCTGAGTGTTCAGTTACTATCCTTCTCGTGTCTACAGCGCATGCCTATTTTTGCTCACTATCATTCCAGTGCTGTCAATTAAATCTTTGTTGAATGAAGACATGGCCAAATGGATAGGATGCTCTTCTCTGGGAGCCTGCTTGGATGCCCCCAGGTGGAGTCAGGGACCTCCTCTGGGCTTCCCCAGCCCCCAGCTTCCCCCATCACAGCCCTGGTCACTCACCATTGTAAGTGCCTGGTTTTCTGGCTGTCTGCCCCCTGCCCCTTACCCCCAGTGCACGCGCGCATGTGCACACACGCACACACACACACACACACTCTCTCTCTCTCTCTCTCAAACACCACACCAGCACCTCCCCCAAGTGGGATCCATGTCTGCCAGCGTCAGAACCACCCAGGGCACTCATGTTGGAGACAGATCTCCAGAATCAGAACCCCGGTGCCTGGGAATCTGCATACCTCACAGGCTGCCCCGGGGGTTCTGAAGCCGGCCAGGGTCCCACACTCCTATTATTGGGCCGTGAACTCCAGGAGAGCAGGGACTGCGGTTTCGTTCTCTGCTGTGTCCCCAAGTGCCCAGAACAGAGGGGACCTCTCTCAATAAATATTTGTCCAATGAAGACATCAGTGACATTCCCTGCCTGGGGCTGCCTCCTCTGCCCATACTCCTTCCTCCAGCTGCTGGAAGGGCCAGGGCATTGGGGCGTCCCCACACCTGCACCGATGCGGTGGCCTTTGCCGCGGCTCCCAGTCTTCCAGAAGGGGAGGCCCTGACTTCCCCCTGCTTGGCGCTATGGGAGGATTTAGAGTGAGGGTTGCTCGGTTCAGAACTCGGCTGCCCAGCTGTGCGTCTCTTGGGCCTCGGAGGGAGGTGGGTGCCGGAGCGAAGCCGCCCTACCTTTTTTCTTCTTCTTCTGGAAGGAGAACCTGCGCTCAATGGCCTTCACCTCCTCAGCAGAGATGAAGTGCCGCACATTGTAGCTGACGCCCACACGGTTCAGGTGGCCCCGGACATGGTTGGCCAGGCCGATGCCGTTGTGGAAGCGATCGGGGCAGTAGGGGCACTTGCGCTCCTCGTGCTTCAGTGCCACCGCCGGGTCCCCGTCCAGGAGCGCGTCCAGCCCCAGTGGGCCGCCCAGCGGCGCATCCAGGAGCAAGAAGTCCAGAGGGTGGGCGCCCCCCAGCCCCAGCTCCTCAGGGTGCAGCCTCGGGGGCATCCTGGTTGCCGCAGCCATGACCTGTGGCCCCAGCTTTGCCACCAGCACAAGCGGCACCATCCCTCGGAGCTGCTGCTGCTGTGCCCGCGAGGCCTCGGCTGCCCTGAGAGCTTTTCGGAAAGTCCGCTTCAGGTCCAGGGCCAGCTGTGGGATGAGGCCAGGGGTAGCTAGGGGTGGAAAAATCCCATTTTTGGGGGGAAAGTCCATTTCTGAGGCCAGCGGTATGTCTTCCTCCTCCTCTTCGCTCCAAGGGTGTCTCCGGTCCCCCAGCTGGGCTGGGGGCCCCTGTGGGTGGACCACGCTCTTGTTTCTACTAGGCTGTAAGGAGTAGGGGGCGGATGCTAGAGGTGAGGGAAAGGCTGGCCTTCCCGGGGGCCTCTGGTCTGAGCCGTGCAGAAGTGGCTTTGACAGTGGGAAATCCCTCATGCCCAGCTGCTGGCAGCCTGGGCCAAAGGCCAGGCTGGGGTCATATCCAGCAGGGTTCTCCTGCCACGTGGGGGCCAAGAGCGGCTCCGCTTTGCCAAAGTAGTCCTCAGCAGCATCAGGGAAGCGGGCATATGCATCCTGGCTGGTGCCTGGCTGGCTGGCAGGGTCCTCCTCAAAAGCCTCGGCATCCTCCTCCCAGTGGGGTTGGGCATGCGCGAGCCTCATGTGCTCCCTGAGCAGGCTCTCACTGGGCGCGGGGAAGCCGCAGAAAACGCAGCCACTGAGCCCTGCGGATGCTCGGTAGGGTCGATAGGTGAGGGTGGTGGCATCAGGGCCTGGGCTGCCAGCCCCGCTGCTGCCCCCAAAGGGCTCCCTGGCAGGCTGGCCTGGAAGCTCGCGCACGTGCAGTTTGGCATGCTGCACAAAGGCCTTGGAGGAATTGGTGCCAAAGACGCACTTGGGGCACTGCAGCCGTGCGTCCCGGCCCTCATCACCTGGGACCTGCTTCAGTTTCTGGATCTCTTCAATGATCTTCTCCCGGGAGGCCTGGTGCAACTGCCGGTGCTGCTCCAGGGTGCCGGGGTCGGCGAAGGCCCAGCCGCACTCCCCACAGGCCAGCGGGGCCAAGTCGGCAGGCGGCTCCTGGCCCGGGGCTCGGCGGTGCTGGCTCATGTGCTCCAGAAGGTGCTCCTTCTGCTTGAAGTAGATGCTGCACTCGATGCACGGGAACACGGCTGGCTCCTCGTCCTCATCCTCATCCGGGCTGGCCACCCCCTTGGCCACCTCCTCCAGCAGCTCGCACAGGTAGGGCCCCGTCCGGATCGGGGGCAACAACGGCTGTAGCCGCTCCACGGATGCCTCTGAGTTCACCGTCCAGGTCTGCGTGGCCACCTCCGAGGCCGACCTGGGCAGGCCCCACTCGGACGGCTGAGCCAGCCCTTCGAGGTCTGCCAGGTGCTCTCTGCTGTCCACCACTGTCACATCCAGCGTCTTAGTCGTATCTTCTACTGGCACAAGCACCGTCCTGAAGGAGGTGAGGGGCAGGGGCTGGGGCGGCAGGTCCATGTGCAGCCCTGCCTCCTGGGGCGGGGCCTGCTCCTCTGTGTCTTGGAGCCAGTCGAAACTGGGGTGGCCCCGGGGGGCCTTCTCCAAGAGCTTCGCTTCACCCTGATGGTGCAAGAACCTTCTAGATCCCTCAAGCTCAATGTGGGGCTTCACGGTTCTCACAATGACCGAGTCCTCGAACCTCCGCTCAGATGGGATGCCCTCCCTGGCTTCCTGGACCAGGGAGTGCTCCCAGGTCCCCTGGCCATCAGGGGGGCCGGGGAAGTGGCCCAGGAGGTGGGGTGGTGGGGAGCCCAGCTGGAAGTCCAGGCTGCCTCCATCCCAGCAACTGCAAGGAAGTGCCAATGGGGACAGGTTAGCCACGGGCCTCAGTTTCCCTTCCTTGGGTAGGGGAGGGGGTCCTCGTAGGCAGTCCAAGACAAGCCCCACAGACCCAGCCTGAGGGCAACCTCAGAGGGGCCGGGAGTGTGGAGGTGAGGGCGGGGAGGTAGGGGGAGTGGATGTGGCCCTTCCAGAGCTGTTGGACCAAAAACCACATGCAGCTCCCAGGACACACCTGCTCATGTAGCCCAGCCCTATTGTATTGTGGGAGAGTGTGCGGGGTCCATCAGGGGTCACACCAGGGTCACAAGGCATGTCCTCAAGTCTGGTGGCACAGTCAACTCTCATCTGTCCCCCAGGAGGGCCCAACGCTCTGATCTGTACCCCCAGCTGCATAAGATGAAGAGGTTTTCCCCAAACTGGGATGATTTAGTTCATTTAGTCTCACTTTCCAGCAAATTTCATGCAACCCTGTGGCGTAAACAATTCAGGGGAATGCCCTTTCCCCTGCAGCTCCCCTCATGGAAGGGCAGAGTCAGGAGTGGTTGAAGGACCCTGCTCAGCCTCTGGCCCAAGGACCCTGACCTCCTTTGGGGGAAGGGGGAGGCGAAGCAACCTCACTGAGCCTCAGTTTTCCAATCCTAAAAATGGGAACAAGTCCCCCAAACCAGGAGCCTCTGTGTCTTTATGCGACATCTAAGGAGCTTTCTCATATCCACAGTCAAAGAAGAGTTCACGTGAGGTATGTGCTCATTTAAATGGTCACAACTACGACACTTCAAATGGGGACCTTGACCCCGACCCCGGGAAGTGTAGGGAGAAGAGGACACAACTCCGTGCTGGGGAAACGCTTCATTTCACCAGATGCCTGGTTCCTGGTAAGCCCACAACCAACGTGGGTTCTTATCATGACTGTTCCTGATAAATCTCCCTTCATTTTCAGGACCCTGCCTGTAAGAGGGGCTATCGATCATGCCTACCCAACAGGTGCAGAAATGGGTTCCACGGAGAGGCAGAGCGGAAATCACGGGGTCACCTCTCTCAGCCCCACTGGTGACGTGTGATACCAACAGGACCACCCCCCCTCCAGGGCCATGGCAAAGATTTAGCGGGGTAAACCTTTGCCAAGAGGCTAGTCCACAGCAAGTGCTCAACAAATGGGAACTATCACTAGCCCATCGCAACACTTATTACATATGAGCACCCACCAAGACTTAAAGGGTCGCTGCTGTCACCATTGCTGTCAGTTCCGACTCCTGTCCAACCTCCCTGGGGTCCTCAAGGCCAGTTTGTGAGATGTGTCTTAGGGACTCTATTTTACAGATGGGGAAACTGAGGCTTAGAGAGGCCTGACATCATTCTAAGGGTCACCTGGCAGAGACAGGACTCCAAGGGTCTAACCTTCAGGCTCCTGTCCCTCTGGCCCTGCTCCTGGCAGGGATAATGAGAGTTGACTGTCTGTGTTCATCCCAGTCTTCCCCACCCCCTGCACATGCCCAGGGGCTTGCCTGCTGGGAGCCACTTCCTCCTGCCTGGCCTCCTGTTTCCCTCCTTTCCCCTTCTCACTCCCCAGGGGGCTTCCTTCGGGCCTAGGCACATCCTGCTTACCCCCCTGCCCTCCCTGAGGTCAGGGCCAGCATGGCACTCACCAGCTGCTGATCCGATGGGTGGCGGAGGTGGCACGGGGGAGGGCTTCGCTGAGGCCGGGATGGGGCTGCCCGTCTGCAACAGAGAGGGGAGACCCTGAGGGGCTGGGGTCCTCCTGGCCAGGGTCCTTCACAACACCCCAGCTCCGGGAGCCCTGCCGGGCACCTCGGAAGGGCCCAGCCGGCTCCCCACCCCTCTCTGAGAGGCCTTTGGCCTCCGCACTCCTGAGCCTTGAAAGGGGTCTTTTTGGAGGAGTCTCCTGGCGGGGACCCCTGGGACTTCCTGCCTTCAACCCTCCTCTCTTTGCCCCCACCCAGCAGCCAAGGTGATTTTTAAAAATCACACCCTGGTAAAAACTCACCTGACTTCTCATCGTACTTCTGATAAAAGCCAGGTTCCCAACCACTAGCTATAAAGCCCGGCGAGGTGGGACGTCTGCTGATCTTTCCAGCCTCGCTCCCTCTCCTGGCCCCTCACTCGCTCTGTCCTGACTCCTCTTGATGCCTCAAGCCCACCAACTCTTTCTGGCCCCGGGGCCTCTGCATTGGCTATTCCTTCCGTCTGGAGAGTCCTTCCCTGGTGGCTGACCAAAGGGAGCCCCTATGACTTTCTCTCTTGTCACCTGTTCCATTTCTTCACACTCTCCGAAATCGCCTGGTTCCTCTTATGGATGCCTGCCTGCCTGCGTCCCAGCTAGCACATAAGCACCCCCTGAGGGCGGGGACTTTTCAGCCTCATTCACTGTAGCATCCTAGTGCATGGCACACAGCAGGTGCTCAACCAATGCTTGCCAGATGATGAGTGAGGAGCTCTAAGCCTGCTTCCCAGGCCCCCTTCCAGGCCTAAGTCCTAGAATCAAATCCCCTCCTGGGACCCCTCACACAGATAGAGCCAACTCTCCATTATCCGCCTGTGGAGCCAATGCCTGGAGCGACCACAGGAATCCTGGCCTGTGCCTCCTCTGCCCGCCACACTCGCCTGAAATGGGTGAACGTGCCAGTTGGGGTGCAGGCCAACTGCCTGGGCCAAGGTTAACACACGGGGGGAACTTGCGCCCCGTCCAGAGCCTGACAGATGCAATTGCTGGATTAGCTTCAACTGGAGGATGGTCCAGAAAGAGGGCGAGGGCCAGGGCTAGTTCTTTTTCCAATCCCCCACGGTTCAATTTGCCCAGGAAATTGAGAGCTGACTGTCAGGAGCCAGAAGCATTAAAAGTGCCATCAGGGGTGGTGTGGGGGGGGGTGTCAGAAAGTCACGGTCACTGGCTGAGGGTCTTTCTATGGAGCGAAGGTCTGACCGTCACAAGGCCTCTGGAAGGTGAGGGTGGCGAAGCACTGTCTAGAGCTGTTTCTCAGCCTCAGCACTACCGCACGGAGGGCGGGATGATTTTCTGTGTGCTGTGGGATGCCACACGGCATCTGCAGCCCCTCCCCACTAGATGCTGGTAGCCCCTGGGGCCCTGGCCCTGCAGTCATGACAACCAAAAGTGTCCATATAGACGTGGCCAAAGCATCCCTTGCAGGCCCCCGTCTGAGGCCCCCTGGAGTAGACTGATGGGGAGCAGGGCCAGGCCAGGGGTACACTCGAAAGCAAGGGCGAGTGTCAGGGTGGGTGGATGTGGGAGAAGGTGTGAGGGTTGGGAAAGCAAGGCCTGGACCAGCTAAGGGCCAGGGGGGTGGAGGGCAAGTCATTCAGTGGCAGCAAGCCCCTGCACAGCCTAAAGGTGCAGTCTGAGGGTGTGGGCGTCCTGCTTCTGAGATTCTGGGACCCCAGTTGCCGAGATTCTGGGCGTCCCAGATTCGTTGATTCTGCGATTGGCGTTGTCTAAGGATTCCATGAGCCAGGGGGCTGTGTTGGCCTCTTTGAGCAGCTCCAGCGAGGCTCCTATTTTTAGTGGCAGCATTTTGGAGGAAGCAGGCCAAGCAGGGCCCCGTGTCCAAGACACCTGGGGGCTGGGGGGCTTGCCCAGCGGCTTCCGTGGCTGGCGGGGATCCAGAAGTCCCTGCAGGTCAGACGAGGTGCCTGGATGCTGCCCTTGGCCGTGGCCATGCCAAAGGGCCCTCATAGACTCCTGCTATCTGTGGGTCCCCGAGAGGGTTTGAAAATGAGAGAGGGAAAATGAGAAGGTATCCACAAGCAGCTTGAATCCCAAGCCAGGCAGCTTGGCAGTGTGGCCAAGAATCTAGACTTTGGAGGCAGACAGATCCAAGTTCAAGGCCCAGCAGTGACCGAAGGGCACGCTTTTCCCACCTGTTTCCTCCTCTGTATAAAGGAACAGCTACCGCGCATATTGCAGGGCCAGCGACGGAGGCCAAGGAGATCACACAGTACATGCTCCATCCAGAGACGCGTTGGTGGGGGTAAGGAAGGGCTGTGAGAGTGCCTGGGATGGGGGTTGGGGCTGGCCCGGAGGCATCCCAGGTTGGAAGCTGGAGGCTGGACTGAGAGCCTCAGGTCTGCTCACTCCATGTTCTGATTTCCTCCCCAGCCTGGGGCCCCACGCAAGGGCGGAAATAGTGTGTCGTTCGTCCCCTGACCCCCTGGTCCCAATGCCAGGCACGCACCAGACTTCATCAATCCATGTGGACCGTCTCAGCCCCCCAAGTCTTGGCTGCACCCAGGAGGCCAGAGAGAGAGAGGCCAAGCATCAGGAGGAGGCTGTATGGAGGCTGTGGGGGCTCCAAGCCAATAGCCATAGTGGAGGACAGAGAAGGCCGTGGAAGCATCCTTGTCCAGACAGAGAACTTGGGAAGCAGTCACTCTAGGGGTGCCCTTGGGGGTCTCCGAGGGCAGGGTCGGGGTAAGGGAGGGCCCAGACTTTGGGGTGGAACAGCAGCCCCAGAGGCCGTTCCTATTTATAGGCATCACGAGACTCCTAGGGCAGATGCCCGAGCCAGGAAGGGGGGTCAAGCAGGCCAAGAGGGGGGCACTGTGTCCCAAGCCTGGGCCCTCCTCTAATCTCCAGGCTGTGACCCCACCCAGGTCAAGCCATCCCTGTCCCATGCCCCCATTTGCTCAAGGACATCATTAAGGGTAGGCCTGGCCCCCTTTGGCAGCCACGTTTCCCTCCTCCCCAGGCACATGCACTGGAGCCTGGTTGATTCCCTAGAGCGAGCGAGGACGCACCTACCTACCTACCTACCTACTTACCTTCACCCTCTCTTGCTAGACCTGGGCTTCTGCCCGGCAGAGAAGAAGTGACCAATTCCTCAGAATTAGACCCAGAGAGGACTCTGGGACCCCAGACCCTGCTTCCCTGGGGTCCTCACAAAATCAAAGTCTCAGGCCTGCCCTGGCCAGCTGCATGGCCTGGAACATGGTCCTGCCAATCTCTGGGCCCTGGTTACTCGTGGTTCGGAGGAGGGAGTTGCTAAGTTTCCCTGAGCACTGATACTCTCACCCGTCATTCTCCTGTGTAACACCTTTGAGTGCTACCCATCACCTCCGTGCCATTGCTTAGGTAGAGCCTGATGCCTAGACTCCCCCTGCCCTCTTTGTCTGACTCATTGTTCCTCATCCAGGACTCCAGATGGCCCCCAGGCTGGGCCCGGCTGGGCTTCACCCACTGCAGCCCCAGCAACTATGTCCTAACACCTGGTGGCTGGTTTGTCTCCCCGGCACCAGATGGCAGGGTCCACGGAGGTGAGGATGGAGTGTGTGTGTGGCCCCAAGAAGGTGCTCTGAAAATATCTAAACATGATGCGTGTTGCTAAGGGTGAGCTGGGGCAGGTCAAGGATGCCTTGACCCAGGGTGATGGTTAAAGACGAGGGCTGTCAAGCCAGGTTAGAGCCAGCTGTGGGACCATGGGCAACTTACTTAACCCCTCAGGGCTTCAATTTTCCCATCTCTGGCACGGGATGATTATACTGAAGCTACCCCACAGGGATCTTTTAAGAATGACATGAGATGATCACATAGAGGGCTTGGCATGTAGGAAACTCCTGATGAGGTACATGGAAGTTCCTGGAAACCACGGCCTGTAGGGCAGGCCAGGCAGATGAAGGGAGACATCTGGTGCATCAGCCTGCACTGCCCCCACCACTCTGCTCCTCCTGCCTGGTCCTTGAACACACCAGGCTCCTCCTCACCACAGGACCTTTGCGCCTGCTGTTCCCACCACCTGGCTTGTCTTTCCCACCATTCATTCAATGCTCCACTCAAATTCCACCCACTCAGGGAGGTTTCCTAGGTCCTCCGGGCATGATCCTGGCACTCTGTTTAACACCTTCGCGACACCTGTCCCTACCTGCCCTTGTTGTCTGTCTCTCCTACTATAATGTCAGGCCTCTGTGGGAAGGAAGTTCTGCCTCTTTTGTTTATGGCTGTATCCCCAGCACCTAGAACACAGCCTGACACATAGTGGTTGCTGAGTATTTAATGAATGAATAACAAATCTTCAGGTGGGGACAGTGTGAGATCTCCTTTTACTGAGTAAACCAAGGCACAAAGGGGTAGCTGGTGTCCCTGACTAACCAGTCTCTCCCCGGCCACTAGAGGGCACAAGCTGTTTTGGCCCATGGCTCAGGAGCAGGACTCCCCAAGACACTGCAGCAAGAGGGAGCTGGGATAGGTTGATGGGAATGGGGTATGCCTGGGGAATAAGTGGGCTCTCAGGGCCAGATGCTTGGGGTGCTAAGCTGGGCACCTGGACCCAATTAATGTGCCCAGAGGAGGGAACTAGGCAGACCGGAGTTCAAGTCCCAGCTCCTACCCACCCACTGGGGGGGGGCATTCATCAGGTCATTGGTTCCCAGGGCCTCTGTTTTCACAACCATAAAATGGGAAAATAAGCTGAGTAAAAAGAGAAGGCTCCGGACTCAAGCAGAATCAGAATCCCATCTCAACCCCTGCTGGGCTGGGTGACCTAGCCCTCTCTGAACCTCAGGGACCAGGTTGGATGCTCCCCCAGGACCACAGGGCCCATCCTCTTACCAGAAATGCCACCTCTGCCATCCAGAATGTCTCGGGGTCCCTCCTTGGTGACAGGCAGGTAATGGGTGGACCGGAAGAGGCCACCTTCCCCTTCAGCAGCCTCGGCCCCACCTTCAATGTCTTCCCTCGGTGCTGGGCCAGGCAGTCTCTCAGGGCCACGAGGACGATCTGGGGCGGCCAGGCCGCCTGCCAGGGGCCCATCCATGGATGCTCTCTGCCTGGCTCCACTCAGTTGCTGGGCTGGCTCAGCAAGGCATTGTAGGTCTGGGGGCAGAGAGACAGGTGCTTAGGGGAGGTGGAAAAGGGATGCTTCCTCAGTTTCTCTTTCCTTGAAGCCCCAATCCTCACCCTTGCTGCTCAGTGCCTCAGTTTACCTCCCAGCCCAGGAGAGCTAAGTAAATGGTGCTGAGGCCCTATCCATATGCATCATATCCCAAATGGCCTTTATCCTCAGTATGTCCCAGTCTGCCCACTGATAACTCCTCTTTATACGGCTCCTGTACTGTACTCCCTCAGTTTACCCCATTTTTACACATGCAAACTCATGCACCTTGTTTTCTTCCAGCATTAATCCTATCATTTCTCCCAGGTGCCTCCCTTCATTCACACAATGCTGCACTTTTCCCAATTGTGCCCTCGCTTTCATGCACATGCCTCTCCTATGCCCATGCCTCAGCACAAATCCCAGGCACTTTGCACTCTGATCCTATACACTATCCCAAGTGCCCCCATCATCACCTTTGCACTTTTCCCACACTCCAACCCCCATCTCCTCAGGACCTCAGGGTTCTCATTAACCCTTTCACCCTCACACACAGCCTCAAGTGACCCCAGCATTAACCCCTTCCCTTCTCCCCAACATCACCCCTCATGCATACCCAGCCTGGGCTCTTCCATCCCACCCTCCCAAGATTTCTCTAGTCTGCGGCCAAAAACGACGGATGGGGCTCCTGGTCCAGAAATGAGGACCCTGGGGAGGCCGTGTGTGTGTGTAGGGGGGTGGGTGCTGTCCTCTCCACCTATAAATACCTTCAAGGTAACGCGGAAAGTGAAGGGCAGGAATGAGGCGCCCTCCCCAGGGAGATGGTGGGGAGGCCGGGCCCAGGCAACCGGGGCGGGGCCCGGGCTCCAGGCCTGGCTGCAGGCGCTGCCCTCGGGGGCCTGGGGGCTCCCAGGGGGCCAGTCCTTGGTCTGGCAGTCGTGGCGGGGGTCCCTGCCCAGGCCCAGAGGAAGCACCTGCGGGTGCCCACCCGGTGGGCACTGCCCGCAGGGAACAGGCGGGACCGCAACTTCGGAGCACTTTGGCAGCGTGGGAAGGGGCCTCCCGCCTGGACGCCCCCCGGGGGTCGCAGGGGAGGGGGCGGCGCCGCGCCAGCGCACCCCTCGTTGGGCCAGGGTCCGGGAGACGCTCCCTCCGCCCGTGCACTTCGGGGCAGGAGACCCCGTGGGATGCGCCGAGGTGGGGGGACACCTGCCCCAAGACCCCCGCTCCTCCCCCCCACCGGAACGGCCCCGCCCCCGACCAGGCCC
>NC_048221.1:11361230-11457669 GCF_002007445.2 Ailuropoda melanoleuca
GTTGGGAGTGGCCAGGCAGGTCACCCTTAAAGGGACCGCGCGGCCTGAGAGTCCAGGGAGAGGGTCTGTTTCCATGACAACACACTTGTCCCCCTGCCCCCAATAGCTCCTCATCACCCTACTGGTTCTTCCAATGCTAGGCCTGCTAATAGCACCAGAAGAGTGGGGAGGGGGCAGAGAAGTTCCCCCATGGGTCATTTATAGGTCATTGAAAACTCCACCTAGACAATCCTTATCCTTAAGTCCCCTGCCCCTAATCAGCTACCTTCCAACCACAAGTCTTCTCCCTCCTTTCTCATTATCCACACCGGACTTCAGCACCTTCATGCCCCTAGAGCTACCCTGGGTCCCCAATGCCCTAGGTCCACCCAGTCGCAAGGATCACAGCCTCCAGAACTACCTCATCGTGAATACATAACAGGTCTGTCGCTTTCTTCCATCCACCACCCATCCATATGTCCAACCACCCATTCATCTTCCTACCCATTCATTCACACACTCAACCAATCAACCACTCATCTATCCATTCAGTCAACTAACCAGCTATCCACCCATCCATCCAAACACCCGCTCAAACCACCCATCCACCTTCCGTCTACCCACACATCCATCCAGCACTCAACCAACATCTGGTCCTGTCAGCCAGCTAGCCACCCACCCAAATTCCCATCCACCCATCTGAACACCCACTCAACCCACCCATCCACATTCCATCTACCTGCCCATCCACCCACCACCCAAAGTAAATACTTACATATCCAAACAACCAAGCAAGCATCCACCCATCCCTACACACATCCTTCCACCCAGCCATGCAGACATCCATCCTTCGATTGCACATTTACTTGTCTCTATTAGAGTGTAAGCTCCATGAGGACAGGAGTCCTGTCTGCCTAGCACATTATTGTTTCCCCACTGCCTAGCTGAAGAGTCTCAGGAAACCCCAACAAATATTCATACAATGTATGTAACCACTTATTCAATTAACTCAAATATTTATTTCCTACTGCGAACCAGGCTTTTCTAGGCAGACATAACTATCTCAGCTAACTGCCTACTTACTCACCTACCAGGGCAAGTTTCCACCAAATGCT
Organism: Ailuropoda melanoleuca; assembly: GCF_002007445.2. Classification (NCBI taxonomy): domain Eukaryota; kingdom Metazoa; phylum Chordata; class Mammalia; order Carnivora; family Ursidae; genus Ailuropoda; species Ailuropoda melanoleuca. Next base: position 11,362,325 of record NC_048221.1, read on the forward strand.
AATCTATTTATCTGCCTATTGTCCCATTCAACCTACCCCTAACCCATCCGTTCACATGATTCAAATGCCCACTTATTTACCCAGCCAACACTTACAGAGCTCAACCGTCTCCACACCTATTTGCCCCTTCCTTCATCTGTCTCCCAGACCCATGCTCTTCCTGCCATGAGGGAACTGGTGTGGGATTTGGGGGCCTAGGAATGTGCTCTCATCTGGGGCCTGGGCTTCAGTCAGAAGCAGGTGCTGCCCCTAACAATGACAAATACCTTTTATTGAACACCTTAAACAGTGGGTCTTCTATTGTGTAAGAAACTTTAGATCCATTTTACAGATGAGGAAATTGAGGCTCTAAGAGGGTAAAGGTCTAAGGTCACACAGCTGGCGAGACTCTCCTTATATTGTCTCTTCCATGAGACCTCCAATTAGGAGAGAAATTGGGAGACTTAAATGGTGGGAGGGGGATGCTTTCTGATTGGCAACAAAAAAAATCCATCCATTTTACTGAAATCAAAATTTTACTGGGTAACCTCCCAGTGCCAGACTAGCTGGCAGTAGGGTTCCACTCCCCACTGGAGGCCACGTAGGGCTGAGGCAGGGGTCGCACAGGCCTTTAAGGCGTCTATCTGCTCCCGGACCACGTGGGACAGGGTGGGCAGCTCAAGTGGTATCTCCGTTGATGCAGGGTGGTTTGAGGGGTAGGGGCTGGCTCCGGGATCCTGACGTTCTAGGAAGCTGCAGGCTCTGGACCACATTCCTCAGCTGGGCCTGAGTACTCTCCATCTCTGCCAGGCGGCGCTCCTGGAGAGGCAGTGGCAGTGGGGTCAGAGCCAGGGGAGGGCTGCACCCTAACCCTGGTTCCCTCACCGCCCAGATCTTCCCCAGGACTAGGGCAGGGGTCTCACCAGACTTTTAAGCCTGTGATCCTCACTGCTTGGAGCACCACGCCCTGGATCCGACTGCGGGGTCCTGTGGGGATCAGGGGCAAGCGGGGAGGGTCAGAAGCTGAGAAACTCCCCTCCAGCTCCTGGTTGGACAGCCAGGAATTCGGGGGCGGGGCTTGGAGTGGAGGCGGGGTTTGTCCACGCTAGGGGGCGGGGCCTAGATAAGCTTGAAGCCCGGGCTGAATCAGAGCCTTGAACGGCTGGGATGAAAGGACCAACCAACTCTTGAGGGCGGGGCTTGGACGGTCCTGAGTGAGGTGGTGACAGGGATGAGGGTGTGCCCAGACTCAGAGGCCAGGGAACAACCTGTTTGGGAGGGCCTGATTGAGAAGTGGGGCTTGGAAGGTAGGACTCGCTAGCGACCTGAGGTGGGTGGAGCTGATCAAGGGGCGGGGCGAAACAGGTGTGTTGGGGCGGTGCTGGAAGGGGGCGTGGCCTGCCAGGAGTGATTTGGGTGCGATTGAGAGGCCGGGCCTGAATGAAAGTGGGACCAAGGTAGATCTGATTACAGCGGGCTCACCCCGGGCTGAGCTAATGGAGGGGGCGGGGCTCACCCTTCGCGGAGCCTGGAGTCCAGTTCTTGCAGCTGGCCCTGAAGCTGCTCCTGCTTCTCCGTCAAGGCCCGGAGGTGGGTGCCCAATGACTCCACGAGGCCGGACAGAGCCTTCTGTTCCTCGCGCAGGGCGGCCACCTCACACTGCAGCTCTGCCAACTGTGGGGAGGGAGCAGCTGTAACCTGACCCGTCGTCACGCCCCATCTTCTCCCCGAAAAACCCTGACCTCCTTGTCCCTTGCGCTCTGCCTCCTCACTGCCCTGCCCGGTTAGGAAACCTCGCTCCGGTTTTACAGAGGAGCAAACTGAGGCTCCGAGAGGGTTGCACTAGGCCCGGGGTCACACAGCGTAGCGAGGTCTGCATTTGAACCCAGACCTGCCTGGCTTTCTGTCTCTCCAGTCCCGTCATTCCCCTCCATGTGCAGACCTGAGCGGGACCTCACCTTGCCCACGGGTCGGTGCGTGCCCAGCGTCTGGTCTCTGTCCCGCGGCTGGTCCAGCTGGCGCTGCCACGGCACGGACGGCTTCCGAGGCAACGATGCTGAGGCCCCGGTCCAGGGCCGGCCTCGGGGAGAGGGCCCCGTGCGTAGCGAGCTTTTGGGTCGTGGTCTGGGCCCTGCAGAGGGGCGGCGACGAGCGGGGCGGCCAGCCGGGACGCTCTGCGTGCGCTGCACGGGCCGCGGCAGCCGCGAGGGCCGCTCTTCGTCTGGCTGCGGTCGCGCCCAACTCCCTGCGCCGTGAACGCTGCGTAGAGACTGGCTCTTGGAGATGAGAGGGGTGTGCTTGGGGAGATCCCGGGGAGCCAGGAAGCCTGGCTTCTCCCCTGCAGAGAAGCTGGGGGTGGAATGGGAGAGCTCAGATCCTTGACTGGCCCCTGAGCTGACCCCCAAACCTACCTCTGACCAGAAATGATTCCACCTCTCATCTTTTACTTCTATGTGACCTTGTCACTGATGGAATCACATTTTGATCTCTGACCTTGTCCTGGACTTCTGACAATACAGTTCTCTTTATGACCCTTGACATGACCATCTCCGTAACCTCTAATTCCAATCTGACCCTGGGTTTGATCTCTGCTCACAGGGATACCCTCTTCCTTCCCTGTCTGGCCCCTCTTTTGTCCCTGACCTCTGACCTTAAGCTGATCCAGTCTCTGCCTCCTCACAGACCATGGTCCCTGATCTCTGACCATATGACTTTACCTATAATGTTTGACCCCACTTGGCCCTGGGCCTGACCTCTGCTTATCATATGAACCTGTCCCTGACCCTTGATGGTGCATCTTAATATCTGACCCCGATCTAACCCCTGATTTGACCCCATCCACAACCTCTCACTGAAACCTGACCCTCATCACTGACCACAATATCACTTTCTCCATGTGATTCCAAAAGTGACCTCTCCCTGACCTCTGCAATGGCCGATCCCCATCTTGGACTCCAATCTGATCCAGTACCTGCCTTCTAACCATACTGTGAACCCCTCTCTCTCTCTGATCCCTTGGGTGACCCCACCTCCAGCCTCTTACCTTTATGCAACAGTTTCTGACAGTGAATCCCAAGGTGACTGCTGTTCCTGACCCCTGACATGATCTTGTCTTCTCCTCTGGCCCAGGTCTGACCCTTTACTTGCCTTTGGTCCTGCCCCTGCTCTAACCCATCGGAACTGGGCCAGACCTGAGGCAGACAGGCTACCTGGAGTGAACTTGGGCTGGGGGCGGTGGGAGCCGCATCGGCACAGTCACAGGTACAGGCCGGCCCTCCTCAATGGCTCTCAGGATGGTAGGCAGCGGTTCCAGGCTGTCACGGGTTGCCTGATGGGCATGTAGGGAGGATAGTAAGCAAGCTCTCTAGCACCATAGGTTCCCTGCCCTCTTGCCTTACTACCCCATACCCTGGGCTCTGGCCATACCTGGTCAAGTTCAGCAAAGATGGTACAGAGCTGGGCGTGCAGGACTGCCAGCTGGAGGGCTAAGTCACTGCTGCCCTGGTAGCCACTGGGTGCTGCATCCACATCCACCATGGCCACTTGGTCCAGGAAACGTTGCATGGCTGGTCCATGATCCTCCAGAAAGCTATTCATGAAGCCCATGTAGGCCTCCTTCTCACCAAACCTGAGCAAAGGTCGGATCGAATGGGTCAGACCAGGCATCTGCCACCCCACTGCCCTGGCATGCCCCCCCCCCAGCCTCCTGGCACCTACGGGGCACTGTTGGCGAGGTTCTGGATGACCTTGGCGATCAGTGTGAGAGCACGGGCTGGGCCAGGTGCAGGGTGCTCTGGTGCCAGACCAAAGAGGCTGGGTGCCAGGATGGCAGGACACAGGAGCCGCAAGAAGAGAGAGGCACACACCAGTCGGGGGCCCAGTGCCTCAGAGCCACGTGCCTTGCATGCTTCTCGCCAGCCTGAGAACACGGTGCCCAACTCTGCCGGAAACCAGCTGGGGAAGAAGAGGCCATGGTCAAAGGGGGAGGGTATGGACATAAAGGTCATATTCATATCAAGGTCCTAAGGTCAGAAGTCAGGAATCACCTGCACTGTGGGTTCCAGGATTGGAGACGCTGGGGATAATAATGCTTGGGGTCAGGATTTATGGTGTGGTTATTGTGGTGACTGCTGGAGTCTGGGAGGTGGGGATACAAGTTCACATGGGGATACAGTCCATATTCTTGGGATGTAGTTATAAAGGAACATGAGATTGGGGTGCCAGATTACATAAAATGAAGTAGGATAGGCTTGAGGTTACAGAGTCACCTAGATTCAGAAATTATGGTATTGATGTCCCAAGTGACATGGGACTGAACATAGAGGTTAACCTGGGGTCAGATTTTAAGGAATTGGAATCCCAGGTTTCTTGTGATCAGTTGCATGGAATTTGGGGTACAGGGTCATTTAAGATCAAGGGTCATGGGATCGGGAGTTTTAGCATCACCTGGAATCAGAGGTCATGATTGAGGTCCTATGTTAACTGGGGTCAAGTAGCATGGAATTAAGGTATGGGGTAGCTAGAGGACAAGGAATTGGGTCCGAGGTTACTTGGAGTCAATAACCCCAAGTTGACATGACATGGGCAATGGGTTACCAGATTCAGCAAACAAAACTTCAGGACAGTTAAACTGGAATTTCAGATAAAAATGAATAATTTTTTAGTATAAGTATGTCCCAAATGTTGCATGCATCCCATTTCGCTGGACATCCTGTTTTTATTTGGAAACCCTGGGGGTCAGGGTTATTATCACAGTGGCTGAGAAGTAGGGCTAGGCTTAGGTTCTGGGGCCCTGATTCTCACTTGTAGGAGTGGATGATGTTTTGGAAGACTTCCTCACAATTGTGTCGCAGTCTGGTCTGGTGCTGTGGCAGCTCTGGGGCTGGGCACTTGCTGGGGTCCACCTCACAGTCTTCACTGGAGGCACAGAGACGCTGCACGACCTGCCCTGCAGTTCAGCACAGCCAGACAAGAGGCCAGGGCCGTGACCACCAGAACCCACCACTCTCAGCCTCCAACTCTGTCTCCAGCTTCCTCCGGAGACACCTAACATCTCTGGGGGAGCCCCCAGTTGCCTCCAGGGTTCCAGCACCCCCAAAGGTGTTACCCACTACCAGCATCCAGGTTACCTAGGAATTCCCAGATCTCCCCTTGGGGTTTCCTAGCCCGCCCAGATGGCTTCTGACATCCACCGTCTGGCTCACCCAGAGTCTCTTGGAGGTAATCCTGTGCCACCAGCTTCATGTACTCATCGATGGCCTTGGTGGCCAATGTGTTTTCCCGGAAGAGCAGGGCCTCACGGCCTCCACTGCGTGCCAGCTCTGCGGTGCCCAGGTCTGTCACCAGTGCCTGAGGACAGTGGGGTTCACATTGAGCGGGAAGCTGACTGAGCCAGGGGGAATACGAGCTCTTGGCCAATCACTCACACCTGGGACACAGGCCCTGCCCCTCCTAGCTGGTGCTGGGGCCGAGTCCTCACTGCTATGGCTCACAAGGTCGGAACCTCCAGCCTACACAGCAGGAATTTAAATCTTTCAGCCCAGGGGCTCAGTTCAGGCCCCGCCCCTCTCAGCTGAAGCTCAGGCCCCTCCCCTCATCGTGCCCCGCCCCTCGTCTGTGCCGCCGGGGTCCTGAGCCACCGGTCCCCCCACACCCTGCTCCCCGGAGCGAGAGATCAGTCAGCCTCTGGTCACTTGGGTCCGCCCCGTCGCAGCGCCGCACCTGCGCCCGGCCTGTGGCCTGCAGCACTCGCACCATGGCAGCCGCCAGCTCCTCCTTGGCCTGGGCAGACAGCGCGGGCTCCAGCGCCCCGCAGAGGCGCGCGTAGTGGAAGGTGAGGAACTCCGCCAGCTCCTTGTAGCGTTCGGACGGCAGCACGCGCAGGCGCCGCGCCCGGATCCGCGCCCGCAGCGCCGCTCCTGCGGGAGCCCCGAGCAGCGGGAACCAGCGCTCCAGACCAGCGGCGGGCGCGCGGGGGACGCCCAACTCTTCTAGTGCCAGTGCCACGCGGCCCAGCGCTGCTCCCCCCGGGCCAGCTCCGCGCAGCCGCAACGACAGTCGACGCGCCGGCGGCAGCGCCTCGAAGTGGAAGCGTTCGGCCCAGAAGAGCGGGCCCGGGCCAGCCCGCGGTGCTGTACGCGCCAGTAGAGCGCCGTCCAGCCAGAGCTCGGTGCGCACGCCTGCTGTCCCCGCCGCAGCTCGGGGCAGTCCCTTTGCCTCGTGCACCCACACGCTCAACCACGTCTCTTCCCGCTCCAAGTTGTCCTGCGGACTGGAGTGGGTTGGGGGAGGCGTCGGTGCTCGACGTGGGGCACCGTGTCCCCAGGGAGATCGCTGGGCCCTTGGGGGAAGACAGGGGCCACGGCGGTCTCAAGGTGGTTCTGCGAAAGCCCTCTAGCTTTTCTGGGCTCTCGCGGAGAGATCCGGGCTCCAGGATATGTAAGGGTAGCCGCGGGATGGGGACACGGCGTTTGCCTGGTAGGCGGGGCTTTGGGTGCAAAGAGGTCCAGGATTGAATAGAAGGGACCGGGTCGTTTTATCAGGGGCTGTTAATAGACGGAAGCTGAGGAGGGTCTCAGAGTGTTGCAAAGATGTTAGCGGGCAGGTGTGTCAAAGAGGCAGGGTTAGGGCGCGGGCGGGGGTTTGGGTTGGGGAGAGGGCGGGGCCCGGGCTGTGGGCGGGACCTCCACGTCCAACTTACTTGCTGTACTGACCTGGCTGGGCTGGAAGTGGCGACGAAGGTCCTCGATCCAGCGGTCTCTCTCAGCCGCGGAGCGACAAGAGAAGCAGCGGCTCCCGCCCGTCCACGTTACCTGTTGGAGATGGGAACCCAAGGGTGCGGTTGAGGCCAAGGGTAGAACCAAAGGGTCGGGGTGAGGTGGAGAGTTGTCTGCATTTACCTGGAAGCAGTGGGGCTCCTCCAGGAGGCTGGAGTGCAGTGGCCAGACCCTCACATCCCGCTCGGCACCCAGGTCCAGCTCGGAGAGCGTGGCCAACGATTCCCGAGATCCCAGAGCACTGGGGGTTCTTGGGAGGGGACGGTTGAACAAGTGGTCATTCTTCCCTCCTCCCCACCAACCCACCCCCCATAGCTTGAAGGGTGGAGGGAGGCCAGGATGAACTTGAACCCAAATTGGACTTGAACCCATCGCTTTTGGGATAAAAGCTCAATTCCTCATGGTGGCCTGTGTTACCTTATACAGTACAGTCCTTGTCACCTTCTGACCACATTTCCCTCCACTTAACTCCTTTCTCTGAACTCCAGTGATCCAGGCCTTCTTTTTGTCACTTCATCTGGCCTCTTGGCCTTTGAACACCCTGTTTCCTAGCCTGGAATGCTTTCCCTGTCCCTCAGCCTGGCGAACTTCCATCCATCCTTCAGATCTCAGCTGAGTGGTCCCTTCCCTGACACTCCCAGCCCAGGGGGTTGACTTAGTTCCTGATTTAGAGTTAGTGTGTTAGACTCTGCCCCCACCCTTCAGGCGAGGGGTGGCTCCAGCATTGCTCAACATGGGGCAGGAGACAGAGGGGGCTATAGGAGGTATTTGGTGAAGGTGGGAATGATAGGCAGGTGGAGGTGGAGGGGGCAATGTTGAATCCCAGCCCCTTCTGCCCCTCAGAGACTCTTACCCATACTGGGAGGCACTGGCTCCAATCTCTGACCTGGCCTTTTTCTTCTCTTTCAGCCGCTTGAGCAATCCCTGTGGGAAGGGGGATATCAGCTGGACAGAATCCTATTCTCCCTCCTCAACTTCTTTCCCCCCAGGATGTCCTGGGTGGTCTGCTGGTTTGGGGGGCCACAAGCTCAGGCTGTATTAGCAGTAATAATAAAGGCAACTAGCAGATCCTTTTTCTAAAGCACCAATCCTATGCTTTTCTGCATTCTCTACTGACTTCTCATAAACAGCCCTGGTTGGGGCGGGGGTTCTCTCATTAGTTCCATTTGACTGATAGGGACACTGAGGCCAAAAAAAATGACCTGTCCAAGATCACCCAGTAAGAGCCCCCTTTCATCTCTGAGGGTATGGGAGTCTTTGCTCTCCCCACCACCTCCCAGTGAATGCCTCACCCGAACGTTGTGGACCTGGTTGGGGCCAGCAGCCTCTGGTTCAGTCTTTCCAGGGATCCGATCTGTAGGTAGTCAGGGGTGGAAGGTTGGGGGATGGGATCATCTTGAATTCTGCCCCACTTGACATGCTCCCAAATGCCCCAGCCCTCCTCACCTCTGAAACTTACCTGAATCCCTGAGGGCCCCCATGGCTACCTGGATGCTGCCCTCAGAGCTAGCACTCCCTGCCCGGGGCCGGCGAGGACCCTGTTGTCCGTAAGAGTGGGTAGTCATAAAGGGGAGGCAGGCAGGCAAATAGAAGGAGAGGCAGACACTTTCCATTATCCTCCCCTCCCCCCCACTCTTCTTTCTCCTTCCCACCCTCTTCTTCCCTCCCTTCACCCGTGTGCCCCTTCTCACCTCCTCCTCACCCCCAAGCAGCACCAGCTTCCCATCGAGCAGGGTGAAGGCCCCAATGTTCCAGATGGGTACATCAGGTGTGGGGGCCTCAGGGATCTGTGGGGCAGGGGTCTCTGGCTCTGGCTCAGGCTCTGGGTAGAGGAGTAGGTGCTGGGAACCTGGGAGTCCTTTCCTCTCCCTCAGAGTACCCTCTCCATTCACAGAGGGTCATCAGGGGTTCCCTCCCAGGTGTCTCCTCTCCCCCCAACCCCAACCCACCCAGCAGCCACGTCAGGTTGTTGTTGGACAAGTTTCCACCCCTCTTTTGTCCTTGTCCCCACAGGCCATGGGTAGTGGACACATGTGCCCTGTACTGCGTTCACTGCTCCACATGCCTTCTCTCACTTAATCCTCCAAAGCCATTCAAGGGCTATTATCACCCCCATTTTGCCAAGGAGGAGACTGAAAACCAGAGAGGTTGAGCGACTTGCCCAGTGTCATACAGCTTGTGAGTGGTTGAGCTGGGCTTCAGACGCAAACATCTTCTCTTAACTAAGACAGTAGGTAGGTAAGTCCAAGAGGTTAAACAACAAGACAGCATCCTTGGTTCTTTACATAAATAACTAATCTAAGGTGGAAAGCATTCAAAATTTGAGAAAGGAATAGAAAAAAGATCAGGGTAGGGAGAGGTGGTGGTGCAGTGGGATAGAGAAAGCCTCCAGAGATGGTAGGTTTGCACTGGGTCTTGAACAGCAGGTTGGATTTTGACAGAGATGGAGGGGACAAGGGCAGGAACAGCTTGGGCAAAGCCTCAGAGATGGCAAGGCCCAGGAAAGGCAGGAAGGGCCCAGTGGGCTCAGAGGCTAGAAGGGGAAGATCCAGGATGAGACTGGTACAGAACCTTGGGGGCCAGTTAGAGAATTGGAGATTTTATCCTGGGGGTAATGGGGAACCATGGGAGGTGTTTGAACGGTGGGGAGGAACAGTCCTGCTTGTTAGAGAACTCTCTCTGGATCCTATGGAGTGGGCAATACCTAATACCCTAGAGGGGGTTGAAGGGATGCCTCTGAAAAATGGGAATATGAACAGTGAGAAATAAGCCTCCTGGAACAGACGGACTGAATCAACCCTCCCAGATCACCTGTCTGTCCTATTGTTTTCCCATCAGAGGACTAAATACTCCACTTGTTAATAGATCACTTAAGGCATGCTGGGCCCTGGGCTAGTGCCGCATTCCTCAACTCCAATCTTCATGGCATCCCTTACTCTTCTAGACCCTTCTATGGAACAGCCCCATCTGTTGTTTTTGGTTTATTTGTTTACTGTCTGTCATACCCACTACACTGTGAGCTACATGGGGCAGGCCGTTTCATCTGTTTTGTTTACTGCTGTGCCCTTAGTGCCTAAATCAAGGCCTGGCCTGTCATAAATGCCGAACAGACCTCGTTTGAATGAATGAATGAATGAATGAATGAATGAATGAATGAATGAATGAATATGAGTGAATGACATAATATATGCTTTAAGGTAGGAATTATGATCCCCATTTAACTGACGGAGAAGCTGAGGTTCAAAGAGGTGGAGAAACTGAAGATACAGAGGCCAGAGGGCAGGAGAGCAGGAGGCGGCTGAGGGGGATCTGGGCGGGAGAGAATGAGCCTGGGCTATTGGATATGAGGAGAGACCCACTGGGGCCAAGAGCCTTTTGGCATCTGGACAGTACCACCCTCAGTCTCTTCCCTCTCCCTTCCCCAGGATGGACCCCCAGCCCACAGTTCCCTGGCCACTCCCCCAACCCCCAGTCCCTGTGTGAGGGGGAAGAGGGAAGAGGGCAGCTGGGCCCCAGCCACTTCCTGTTGGGCTTTTGCACTCCCCACAACTTCCTGTGTCTGTAGGGCTGATGCTCCGGAGGCAGACAAAACCAGCATCCGGCCTCCCAGCCTGGGTGGGGGAACCATGTACCTGGGGCCTCTGGTTCTGGTCCTGGCTCCAGCGGCGGGCTCTTATGCCTTCCCCAGAGGGTCTTGGATAGGCGAAGGCGGCTTGTGCGTGACTCCTTGGGGGGCGCAGAGAGGACGCGACGGAACAGCGAGCGAGAGGCAGGCTGGCTGCTGACCCCGGGCTCCTGGTGGCTTAGCGCCCTCCCCCAGCCTGCAAGTCGGCCCCAGCGGGACCCTCCGGCTACTTTCTCCCCATCGCCCCCTGTGTGCCAGCGGTAGGAGGTTAGCAGGGACGAAGCTGCTGCAGGCTGGGTTTGGGAGGCCTTGCATGGTGATGGTGGGTCCATGGCGGGGGTTCTCCTGGGGGACAAGAGGGTGACAGTTCTGCCCAGGGTGTTCCCACATGCAGTCCTCATCTTGCCCCCCTCCCCACTCTCAGCTCCGCCCCCAGGGAACCCCCTCAGTGGCCACATACACTCCCTCCCTTACCTTGATTTCCCCGACCAGCCCCAAAATCGGCAGCCGTCTGCACCCTGCCTGGCTTCCTCCCGCTGAACGCAACTCCACGTGACCCTGTCTGTCCCACCCCACCCCACAGCCAGGCTGGGAGGGCACAGTGGGGGCAGGATGCGGGAGGCAGAGGAGGTGACAGAGCAGGACCCAGAATCTCTCATTGACCAGGAGGCAGCAGTGCCTCTTTCTGAGCCTCAGATGCCGTCTCTGCAAAATGGGTACCGACTGACCAAGTGCTGGTGAGAATACAGGGCACCTGAAGCTCTTCTCCACTGCTGGGCAGAGTGTAGATCAATTCACCTAGGTTGGAAAACTGGCATGATCTCTTAACATTGACCATACACCTCTCCTCTAGCCCAGCAGTTACACCCAATAGACGTGCCCACTAGTGCTCCTTGTAATAACCCCAAACCGGAGGCAACCCAAGTATCCATCTGCTGTGGAATGGATCCATTGTGATCTCTTCCACAGTGAAATGCCATGCAGCAACGAGATGAGCAAACCGCGGGATGATTGAACTTGGATGAATCACAAACGGTAAAGAGTCAATACCATGTGGTCCCTTTTACATAAAGTCGCAAAGGAGGCAAAACTGTGTGGAACAAGTCAGGATGTTATCTTCCTTTGGAAGAGGGTAGGGGAGCACGAGGGAAGCTTCTCGGAATTGATCTTTTTTTTTTTTCCCTAATGGTGGTGAAAGTCACATAACACATTAAACATGTCCTGTTGCTTGAACTGGGTGGGTGGTGGTTACAGGGTGTGTTCTATTGTGAAAATTTACTGAGCTATACAGTTCAGTGCCCTCTCCTGTATCTTCCTGTATCTCTGTTGTACCTCAATAAGTATTTACTTGTAAAAAGAGGTGGGCAAATGCTGTTCTAAGAAGTGAATGAGTCAGCATGAGACTCAGTCAAATCCTGGCCCAGGAGTGGGTTCCAGTGCCGGCTGGTCCTTCTCTCGCTGTGTGACCTCAGGCAAGTCACTTCCTCTCTCTGAACCTCGGTTTCCTTATTTGTAAAACAAGATGATAATATTAGCTCCAGAAGGTTCATAATGGGAGCCTATGTTCACTTAATAAATGTTTCCTGAGTGCCGACTATGTACTAGGTGCCAGAGAAGTCACAGGGAAGTAAACAAACTTGGTTCTTGCCCTCCTGGAGCTCACAGTCCAGTGAGGGAAACAGATCCTGAACATCAATGCAGGACATTTCTAGCTGGTGAGGAGGACTTGGAGGAAAATAGACTGGAGCAGAGGCTGAGCACAAGTGGAAAAATCCTGGAAGGCCTCCCTGAAGAGGTGACACTTGTGGCCCAAAGCATAAGGAGCTGACCGTGGGATGAGCATGCCAGATAGGAGGAACAGTTTGTGCAAAGGCAAGGATGACCAGAATTCACAGGATGACCACTTTCATGGGCATGTGGCCTGGGCAGTCATCCAGGACCCCCATGCTCAGAAGGGCACCACACTGTGTTCGATTTAATGCTTTGCTGTTGCTGTTGCTGTCTTGAAGTTCCTGCTTTTCGAACAAGGCACCCTGCATTTTCATTTTGCCCTGTGCCTTACAAATTCTATAACCTGTTCCAAGGAGTAGGATCTTCCATGAGCGCCAAAGACCTTTCCCTGGAACTGGACATGTTCACACAGATGCACACACATTAGGTATGCCCACCTCCTTCATACCGTACTCGAGCCATTCACCGCACACACACTCATAGAGTTTCCCCATGTTCCGATGTATCCCTGAGCCTTTCCTGCTTCACTGAATGCTGATCCTCTCCCAACTCCCTGCATTTTTGTTGGAGGTCTTTCTCCGACGATGGAGTCCACTCTCCCCATACAATAAGCAGGCCCAAAGTGCCAGAGAATTAATACCTCCCTGAGATCAGCCCTTAACTAATGACGATGAGGGTTGGAGGATCAATACCCCAGCTCCCTTGGATCAATATGACTCTGAGGTGTGTGTCTTACACTGTCCCCCAGAGGTCCCCAGTGGGATTGAGCTCCACGTCCCCTCAGTGCCAGCTTACTTGATAAAGTACCCTTTCCTGGCTGCCTTCCCTTCCCTACCTGTCTTCCTTAATCCCCAAGTGATATGTCCTGGGCTCAGCTTCACCTCCCAAACTACTTGCACTGAAATTCTTGTCTCCGGTTTGTTTCTAGGCAAACACGAATTAAGACAACATGTGCAGGGCACCTGGGTGGCTCAGTAGGTTAAGCGTCTGCCTTTGGCTCAGGTCGTGATCCCAGGGTCCTGGAATTGTCAAGGATCCCTGCCCAGTGGGGAGCCTGCTTCTCCCTCTCCCTCTGCCCCTCCCCACCACTCATTCTCTCTCTTAAATAAATAAATAAATAAAATCTTAAAAAAAAAAAAAGACAACGTGTGCAAACACAGATGATGCGTAGATACAGGCTTTCTTTCCACTGTCTCTTTATTGGAAGTCTGTGGCTGGCAAGATCGTTGGAGGTGGCTTCCTTTTGAATCTCCTGGAGGCCCTCCTGACTCTTCTTGGTTTCACATTCTAGAAAAGACAGGAGGGGTTCCTGCGTGGCTCAGATGGTTAAGCGTCTGCCTTTGGCTCAGGTCATGATCCTAGGGTCCCAGGATCAAGCCCCTCATTGGGCTCCCTGCTCAGCAGGAAGCCTGGTTCTCCCTCTCCCTCTCCTGTTCCCCCTGTTTGTGCTCTCTCACTCTCTCTGTCAAATAAATAAATTAAATAAAAAAGAAAGAAAAAAGAAAAGAAAGAAAGAAAGGACAGGGGAGTGTGAGGCTTGGGGAGTGGGGGCCTGCCCCTGTCATGGCGGGACCCTGGATAGGGAAGAGGATGGGGTGGGGGTGGGGGACAAAGTGAGGGGGAGGGTACAACACTGACAGCTGGCCAGGGTGCAGGTCAAACAGTGTGGCAGTGTGCAGCTAACACGAGATTATGCAGGTGTGAATATAGAGATGTTTTGGTAATCGAGGTCAGGGGCTGGGTGGGATCATCAGGCCAAGGTTGTGGTGGCTGGACATAGATTGCTCCTTCATAAGAGCTGTCATCAGGGGTCAGGGAGGCTGGGGCTGAGCAAGTCTCCTCAGGGCTGAGATTGGGCAGAGGACTGCAGCACAGCATTAGGGGCTGGACAGAGGTTGTGCAGACAGAGGGGTTTTCTATAGAGGGTCACAGGCTAAGTTAGTGTTGTAGGGACAGAGGGCCCTTTGGGTAGGGGACAGGAGTGAGGCCAAGGTTGGGTAGTCTGGGTGACGTTGTGTAGGCAGAAGGGCTGCTGTAGGGTCAGGGTCCCTGCTTTTTTTTGGGAGGGCAGAGGTGTTGGGCCTAGGTAAAGGAGAAACTGGCTGGGTCAGGGCTGAGCTGACGTTGTACAGGCGGAGGACAGTGGTGAGGGACTTGTTGCAAGTAGAACGAGTGAAATCTGAGCTTAGGTTGCCTGAATGGATGGACTGCAAGGGGGACCAGGAGCCTGGCTGAGGCTATGTGGGCATAGGGGTTACAGTAAGGAGTCAGGGGCCTGTCGAGGTTGGACAGGCAGACAGAGGTGAGGGCCGCGCTCTGAACTCGTGCGGAAAGATGCGCCACACGTTGAGGTAGTGCGGGGTCTCGTACTCACCGCCGCGAAGCGCGGCCAGGTGCGCAGCAGGTTGAAGAGAGCGTCCCCAGGGCAGTCAGTGCTCACGAGCTGGCGGTGGCCAAGCAGCCCGTAGTCTGGCCGTAGGAAGCCAGCGCGAACTGCGCAGCCAGGGAGCACGTCCTGCACGGTGTGAAGCGCAGCCTTCGCAGGCAGCTCCGCAGTGTAGTTACCCACGAAGGCCACCCCGAAGCCGCGAGAGTTGTGGCCGAGCGTGTGCGCGCCCACCCAGTGCCAACCGCGGCCCTCGTACACATAGCCGTCTGAGCCTATCACGAAACTGTAGAGGGGAGGAGGAAACAGGCACCACGCGGCGTGAGGGAGGCCCCGCCTTTCATATGGTCCCCTACCCCAGTTCTGGACCTGAGCCAAGGGCCACCTCCGACCCAAGTCCCGCCGGGTCGCTCTGGCTCTGCCCGGTCCATCCTCTTCCCACTCCCAAACTGCCATTGCAGAAACTATCCCGTTTCTCTGGATCTGTCCGTCAGCATTGGCCACTCCCTTTCTACCCAGCCCCCTCCACACTGTCTCAAGTACAGCTGCTGCCCAGTTCAGAGACCTTTTCTGTCTTAGGTCATATTCCATCTATGCTCCGACCCAGATCCTGCTCTTACCACGGGTCCTGCTCCTTTCTCAGGTCCTGCCTCCTTTCCTAGTTCCTACCCCAGACCCAAGAATCCCACTGCTAAAGCCGGGACCGGCGTCGGGGCCACGCCCCCTCTCCCCTTTGGCCCCACCCATCTCCAAGCTCCTCCTCCGTCTGACCCCCGTTGGCTCCGATCCAAGCCCCGCCCCCTGGTCCAGGCTCCGCCCACCCAGGCTCTACCCTAAAAGGTTCGGGAGCCTGCGGGCTCAGTTTACCTGTAGCCAATGTCGTCCCAACCCCGAGTATCTTGATGGAAGCGCTGCATAGAGCGCATGTCGGCGGCGCAGTGCGCGAAATCCGTGCAGGGTGGCGCGGGCACGTATGTGTGGTGCACATACAAGAACCCGAGTGGCAGCTGCAGCGGCCTGGGGCTGCCCCGATAGGGCGCGGCGCCCCAGCGGCAACGGGGGTGGATGGCTGGACACCCTGCGGAGAAGGGAGTCCAGGGCTGGGGTCAGTCAACGTTTTTCTGCCTGCTGCCTGCACCCCCATTAGAGTGCACATGTGGACCATCCCACCAGCCTCGCTCCAGATTTGAGGCCATTTCTACCTCGCACCACACCGGCCCCCATGGGGATCAAACTTAAGTAAAATTAACAGCATCTCAATCCTATTGGAATATCTGCTATGCTTCCCATTACCTTGAGGATGAACCCCAAGAATTTTAGCTCTTATTTTGAGGCCCTTTACAATCCAGGACCCGACACTCTCCAGCTGGCTCTTCTCTGAGTTCTAGGGAGGGTCGGCCACAGTGAGAAAAGAGGAATCTCAGCCCCATTTATTGTACTCTAATTGTGTGCTACTTGCTTTACCTGCTTCATCTTTCTTAACCCACCCAGTACGTCCAAGAGGAAGCAATGATTTTCCCAGGCTTCACTGAACAAGGTGAGGTTCAGAGAGGTGAAGCAACTTCCCTAAAGATGCACAGAAGTAACTGGCTGAACTTCCATTTGAACCTCTGTGCCTTTGTGTATGCTGAGCCCACCTCCTGGAATACCCTCTACCTTCCCCCACTCCTTTTTTTNCCTTTTTTTTTTTTTTTTGTGAGCTTTCATTCATCCTTTAAGACCCAAATCTAGCGTCTCCTTAGCTGCCCTGGCTCCCCAGCCTGAACCTCCATCTCCCCCTCTGAAATCCTCCAGTCCTGGATCCCCCTGACCACATGAGGCTAAGTGTGTATCTGTGAGGGGGGAGGTCAAAGGGGGTGGGGGCCCTTCTCACCCAGGAAGGCCTCAGTGAATTCCTTGGTAGCATTGGTGGCTACCTCCGCCAGCTGCTCTTGGCTCATGCCCCGCAGCTGAGGGTGTGTTGGCTCCAGCCTCTGTAGCAGGATGAGGGCCCCCCATACCTGCTGGGTCAAGGTGGGGGCTGAAGTCAGAGCAGCTGCGTTCTGCCGCCGGAAGTTGCTGCGAAGTCCTGAATCTCCAGCCACCCCAGCTCCATAGTATTGGCTCAGTAGGTGGCTGAGAGGTGGTCGAGGCTCAGGGGTTCGGCTTAGATAATCTCCAAGGAGGGCCCCATCCAGGGCACCATTGAGGAAGGCCATGGTGACTGGCGATGCCCTGGAGTCTAAGAGTGTGAAGGTCTGGGGGGCAGATAGCTGGTCCCAGCAGCCCTCAGTCCCCAGGCCTGAATGGCTCCAGGTCTGAGGGCTCTGGAGGAAGGCCAGACCCAGGTCTCTGGCCAGGGTGACCACCAGGAGACTGTCCACAGTGGTCGGGGACCTGGCTTTGGCAGCTGGTGAAGAGGCTTGGACATCTGGAGCGGTGACTGGGACATCTGGAGAGCCAAGTCTAACACCTGGAGAGGTGGGTTTGACATCTAGATCTGTGGCTCTAATATTTGGAGGCATGGCTCCAACCTCTGCAGAGGTGCCATCTGGGGGGACATCCCTGAGTCTTGGGGATGTGGCTCTTACATCCAGAACCACGGCTCCAGTGTCTGGAAAGGTGGCTCCAGCATCCAGAGGCGTGGCTGTGCTGTCCAAGGGCAGGTGTACAACCCTGTGCCCCCGTAGCCCTGCCTCCAGCCCCGCCAGAAGAGGCTCCACAGCCACCGTTGAGCCATCGGGTGCCAGCACCACTCCATATTCCTGCCTGCCCCGAATACCATGTTGGGCCACGTCCTTGGTCAGGCCGAGAACCTCTGGGCTCAGTTGCTGGGGATCCAGCTTGGTGGCCTGGAGAGTCCGCCCCTCTAGCAGGAAGTGATGGAGGAGATCTTGGGGGCCAGAGTCCTGGGTGAACAGCAGCCATGCAGAAGCAGTGTGGCTAGCGTTGGTGGCTGGTACCTTCTGCTCGAGCTCCTCCAGGGCCTGGATGACAGAGTCCATGAGCAGGGGCAGGGTTGCTGCAGGGGGAAGAACAACATTAGCCCAGTGACCCAGCACCCTCTGTTCCTCCCCTGCTGTTTCCACATTTTCTCAGTGCCCCCAGCTCCTCATTGGACAAACCTGTGACCCCCCACCACTGTCCTGAGGCACAGATAACCGGTTTAAAGAGCTTAGACGATCAGTGAGCACTGGGAAGCCGTGGCAGGTACATGAGCAGGAGAGAGACATGGCCTGGTTGGTATTCTAAGATTGCTCCTGTGGCTACCATGTGGAGAACAGATTTGAGGGAGGCTAGAGTAGGGAAGGAGAGACAGTGTGGGGGTAAGCGATGAAGGTGGCCGAAGCCAGGGTGGTAGCAGTGGGATGGACAAAAATGGGAAGGGTTCCCAGGTGTTTTGAGGGGGGAAATGGACAGTGTTTCTCGAAGGGTTGGAGTTTCGGGGATTTTAGAAGGAAAAGTGTCCCTAAGGATGGGCAGGGAGGATAGAGTGGGCCTGTGCCCAGTGAGGGAAATGTCAGTGGCTGAACCTGGAACCCAAGGATGCTGGGCTCAGAGCTGGGTGGGATGTTGAATGATAACTAACATTTGTGAAACATTTACTACGTGCCAGGCACCATTCTAGGTGACTTATATAACTTAACCCATTTAATCTTCACAACGACCCTAATGAGAACAGAGAGGTTGAATCATCTGCCTAGGGTCACACAGGCAGGAAGTGGCAGAGGCAGGATTTGAACCCAGGAAATTTTAATCCTTACACTGTCCAGAATCCAGGTTCTTCTCCAGACAGTCCACACTATGATTCCTTTATAGCTTTGTTCTTCTCTTTGCCTAAAATGCCCTTTCCTGTTTCTCCAACAAGTAAATTTTTTTCCCTTCATCCTGTCCTAAATCTATGCCCCCTCCTCCAGGAAACTTCCCTTATTTTTGCTCTTCTGGCCCCAAGTCCTTCCCCCAGCTCCTGTTCTGACCCTGTGGGGAGCATCTGGAGACTGGAGGTTCTTTGAGACAGGGGCCTCCTGGGGTCTCCAGGCTTAGCCTGTGCAGGGCTGGACACACAGGGGGCAATGGTACATTCCTACAGAACTGGTCCGGGCCCTGGGTCTCTGCCTCCTGACCCACCTGTCCCTGGTTTCAGCTGCAGCAGCAATCCGAGTAGGATCCAGAGGACACCCTGGGCCACCATTGTGGGGTTCCAGCTTCTGAGGGACATGTCCAGTTGACCTCAGCGGAGACCTTGGCAGAACTGGAAGGGGATAGGCTTGGAGACCTGAGTAGTGCCTTTGGCTACGGTCAAAGTCCAGCGGTGAATGACACGGCTGCCCCTGGCGCAGCTGTGGGCGGAGGTAGCGGCAGCATGGGGACAGAGTGCCCTGGGTCAAGGTCATCTGGATCTCAGGGGCTCCCCCATCCTATCTTGTCCCTCCCAGGCTGAGGTCAAGGGTCAGCAAGCCAGGCCCAACCCCGGAGGGGTCTGGAGGCCAAGTAGTTTAGACTCCAACAAACATTGCCCATTCCCAAGAGAAGTAGACTGAGGCCAGTCCAGAAAGCCTTACCCCTTCCTATAATTATTGTTCTGGAGCTGCAGCTGGCCACCAGAGGGGACTCTCAGGTGCCCACCAAACTGGTAAGACCGGCTGTGCTGGGGGAGGGGAGGGAAGGAGCGATGTGGGGTTTGTACTGCCTCCTGCCTTCTTTTCTGTCAGCACCTCAGGCTCAGGCAGAGGGTGGGTACAGCAGCTGGGGATTGTTTGCTGAGGCCTGCTCTGATCAGGAGCTGTCACCTCTGACCGAGTTCCAGGTCCTGATCCCAAGCAACTAGAGGTAGCTGAGAGCAGGGATTGGGCCGGAGCATTCAGCATTCCTGGCTTTGTCCCAGGAGCTGGCTTCTGGGCTCACCTGGGTTGACAGTGAGGGGTCCTCCTCTTTTCCCGTGCGGTGCGGGTTGCTGAGTCCTGTAGAAATGAACCTGCCTCCCCTTTATTCCGGAGTCAGGTGGGATGGGCCCCAAGGGGTTGGGGCTGTGGTGGGAATTGCTTCACTGTGGGCCTCCCACTCCAAAACCAGCTTGGGGAGTTTCCAGGAGACCCACCAGGCTGGGGACTCAGCATGGGGCGGGTCTTGGGTGGGCCAGGGAATGCCCAGGCTGAGCCAAATCTGGGATTCCCCAGGGTGGGGGGTGGCTTTCACAGATAGAGGGGCCCTCTCTCTGGGGATCCAGCATCACACAGTGGGGGCTCAGGGAATCAGGGGCTTGGTAGGGAGGGAACAGAGGCCACTCCCCAGGGGATTCCAAGGAAATCTCCTCTGAGTTCCAGTTTCCAAGGATTTGGGGACAGGGGGAGGGGGGAAGGGAGGTGGGCTCTGCCTGGACTGTGTGTCCATCTGGTGGGAGAACTGAGTGAGGAGAGGGAGGCATTTGCCTAGGGTGCAAAATTTAAGGTGGTGCTGAAAATCTGTCATCAAGTCATATTTTAATGTGATATCTTAAAAGACCAAAGCGAATGCAAAAAATCCATGAAAAACAAAATACCAACTTTTCAGAGAAAGACAGGATCAGGAACAGCCCTGTGTTGAGGCATATTGGAGCCAGAGGTGAAAGTCAAAATCAGGAATCCTGATCTGTCTTTGTGCTCAGAATGTGGAGGAGTGGCTGAGGAGATCCCCACCTAGTGTCCACTTGGTCTGGGAATGACCTTGCCTTGGCATTAGGGACCCTGGGTTTGTCCCTCTGTGGCTCCCACTGATTGCAGTCCCAGGAGATCCTTCCCGTTTTATGTCACCATCCATTTATGCTCATTTTACGCAGCAGGAAGGTAAGCTCAGGGAGGTTAAGTAACTTGCTCAAGGTCACACAACTGGAACCTGGGGAGTGCTCCAAGGGTGAAACAGGTTTCCTCTATTCTGTGGCTGGGTCAGGGTCAGAGTAATTCACATGGGAAGTGTTTGCAGACTTCACACTCAAGAATTCCTGGGCCAGCCATCCGGACAGCCTTGATTCCCTTTTGAAGCTTGGAATTGGTGGCAGAGTCTAGGTAGAGTTCAAGCCAGGGGCATGTCATGGCCGGCCAGCATTTCCCTTAGAGTCGGTCTGGGATTTGTGTCCTGGGATAGGACACTTCCTCCAGGAAGCCTCCCGGATTACTCCTGGTTCCCCCTTTTTCTCATCCTGGCTCTCTATCCTGGGGTGCCTCCCTTTGACTCAGACCCATCCATACAGGGCTAGGAGTTTCTCTGTCCAGTTCTATCTCCCCCAAACTGGGAGATGCCAAGTCCTCTTAGGGTGCCCAGAAGTATCTGGCACAGGACAGGGAACAGGTGGGTGGCAGGGAGGGATTGCTCAGTGCACAAAAGGCCTGATTGAGGATGTGGGGTCAGTTAGGGATTGGGTTCTGAAACACACACACACACACACACACACACACACACACACACACGTGCAGACACACACACACGCAGACACACACACCAAAGTGCCTGGTCTGTGCTGCGCCTGGGAGTTAGCAGAAAGGCTGGGATTCCCATGATGAATCACCACTCCCCACCCCTGCTTCCCTTACACCTCACGAGGACCATCTGCCAGGGTAGGTCAAGGCCCCTCCAGGTTGCAGGCAGACCACTAGTCTCAAGAAAATAGTCATTGTCCGGCGCCTGGGAACTGCTCTAATGGAGGTACCATTGACACAGACAGACAGAGCCCTGGGCCGTGGATCCGAAATGAAGGTGGGATCATGGCCAGGGGCCAGAGGAAGAGGAACTTGGGGCAAGACTGGGCTTGGGGCCAACGTCAGAGTTAATAATGTTCACTTTGGTAAGCAGAAGAGCAGTCATGAAGACTCTGATAATAATTATTAATAATAAAAACTGCGGTGTGTGGGCCTTTAAGCTAAGATTTTGTACATCTGCGGTGTTTTATTCAGCTCTGGGTTTTGCAAAGGGATGTAGAGCAGAAGTCCGCAAACGACAGCCTATGGGCTGCCCTTCTGTTTTGTAGACGGTCTATTTTTTTGCTTTTGGGTTTTTTTCACGGTGAAATTCACCTAATATGAAATGAACCATTTAAAAGTGTATAATTCTATAGCACATCCTACATTCATAATGTTGTGCAGTCATCAACTCTGTCTAGTTCCAGAACATTTCCATCACCCTGAAATAAAACCCCATATACCCACTAGCAGTCACTGTCACTATCGCCTGGCTTCTGGGAACCACTGACCTGCTTTCTGTCCCTATGAGTTTGCCTGTTCTGGACGTTTCACATACATGGGATCAGACACTATGTGAGTTTTGGTGTCTGGTGGGACTCGGTGCTTCTAATCGTGAATCATTCTTTTTTACGGGTGAATAATACTCCATTGTCTGGATGTGCCACCATTTGTTTACGTAAATAAACAAATACACAACTGTATGTAAACAAATCACTGGAACACATCCTCCCCCATCATTTACGTATTGTCTATGACTGTCCTCATGCTACCATGGCCGAGTTGTCTCTTGGTGAGCAGAGACCATCTGGCCAGCAAAACGGAAATATTTGGTACATGGCTTTCCCTTCCCCTAGGGTTATTGAGATATAATTGACATGCAACACTGAGTAAAGTTTAAGCTGTGCAACATGATGATTTGATATATGTATATTGCAAAATGTTTACCACAATAAGGTTAATTAAGACATCCCAACACCTCACTTAGTTATCTTTTGTGTGTGTGTGTGTGTGGGGTGAGGACTTTTAAGATCCACTGTTTTGGGGTCCCTGGGTGGCTCAGTCAGTTAAGTGTCTGCCTTCGGCTCAGGGCCTGATCCCCGGGGTCTGGGGATCGAGCCCCGCATCAGGCTCCCTGCTCGGTGGGGAGCCTGCTTCTTCCTCTCCGACTCCCCCTGCTTGTGTTCTCTCTCTCGCTGGCTGTCTCTCTCTCTGTCAAATAAATAAATAAAATCTTAAAAAAAAAAAGATCCACTGTCTTAGCAACTTTCGAGTGTACAGTACAGTCCTGTTAACTATTCACCACGCTGTACATTAGACGTTCAGACCTTATTTATCTTCTCTCTAGAAGTTTGTACCCTTTGACCCGTCTCCCCGTTTCCCTATCCTCAACCCCTGGCAGCTACTACTCTACTTCTGCTTCTGTGAGTTTTTTTTTTTTTTTTTTTAGGTTCTACGTATAAGTGAGATCACATGGTATTTGTCTTTGTCGGCTTATTTCCCTTAGCATAATGCCCTTAACTGACGTTCACGTTGTTGCAGGATTTCCTTCTTTTTTCTTATGGCTGAATAATACTCCCTAGTTTACATTTGCCACCTTTTAAAAACTCTGTTCATTCCCTGAGGGACTCTTAGGTTGATTCCATGTCTTGGTGATAGTGAATCCTGCTGCAGTGACCATGTGGGTGCAGAGATCTCTTTGGGATAGTGATTTCATTTCCTTCAGATGTATGTGGACTTTTAATAAAGTTTGCTGACCCCTGCTGAGCCGGTTAACCCAAGTTCAAATTATCACTCTGACGCTTACTAGCTGGAGCGAGTGGCTTAATCTCTAACTCTCATTTTGTCTCTCTCTAAAATGGGAGAATAGTACCAACCTCATAGGGTTATTTGGGGAGCTGAATGAGGTGGTCCTATGTGCTGAGGACCGTCCTTGCATGTGGAAAGCATGCAACGAGTAGTTTCTGCCCACCCGCCCACCAGCCCCAGCCTCCCCAGCAGAGGTCCAGCCTGCAGAATAATCTGCGATGATCGGAGTCCCGCTTCCTGATGAGTCTGGACTCACGGGCATGTATTATTTCTGCATCTGGGGCACTAGTCCAAGCCAAGACTTCCCTGCTGGCCTTGCCTCCCACAGCAGCCAGCTGGGCCTGAGGGCTGGGCCTTCAGCCAGTCTGGAACTACGTCCAGATCACCGAAGCCAGGCGGGCCAGCCCCAGAATTGGTCGAACCCAATTTGCCAAAGGGAAAGCAAAGTTGCGGGTGTGAGCCAATGACCCCACAGCCTCCAGCCGGGGTGATTCCACCGTCCCTGACGGAGTTCAGTTGCATCTTAGAATAGAGGTAAGATGTAATCTCTCAACACCTGGAACTGGAGAGGAGGGAGTTTTGTAACTGAGGACATGAGATATTATAGTGAAATCGTGAGCTCAACCCTTGGCGGTATGCTAGAGGCCAAGAATGAGTGTGGGGTAAATGGGGCCAGATGTTGGTACACCCTGGGGAATATTTACTGAGAGCCTATGGCTCCTAGCTGTTGTCACCCTGCTTCGCGAGAATGACACAGGGCAAAGGGCTTTAACCATTATTTTCTAAACAGAAAATTTCAAACATATTCGAAAGTAGAGAGATTACATAATGAATCCCCATATGTATCTATCATGGAATTGACACCTGTCAACTCATGAGCCATCTTATTTCTTCCATAACTGCCACCCGCTGTCTCTCTTCTGTGATGTTCTCTGCTGTTGGTGATCATTGCCTAGACCTGTTAATCCATTAGCAGCTACAACAGAGTGATATTGGGATGATTTATTCCTTGTTCATTTATTAGCTGGAATACGCCTGGAGGGAGAAACATACTCTCATCTACCATTTGGCTACCCAGTGGCACAATTCACATGGAAAGACAAGATCAATGCTTGATATCTTTCCTTCCCTGGTTTTCAAAGTCATTGCTGAGCTCCTTAACATCCTCCAAAGGTAGGTAATGGAGATTTCCCTCTCTCCATATTATGTTTACAAATTTGTGGATTTAAACTATTGAAATGTGTGAATATGTTGCAGGTTTTTTTTTTTTAAGATTTTATTTATTTATTTGCCAGAGAGAGAGGGAACACAAGCGGGGGGAGTGGGAGAGGAAGAAGCAGGCTCCCAGCGGAGCAGGGAGCCCGATGCGGGGCTCAATCCCAGGACCCTGGGATCACACCCTGAGCTGAAGGCAGACGCTTAACGACTGAGCCACCCAGGCGCCCCATGTTGCAGGGTTTTTTTATCATTACTAATAATCATTACTGATAATCAAATTATTATCCCTTCTTTGGCCAGTGGGAGCCTCTTCACTTTGACTCCTGAGTTCTTTTGACAGGACTGTTTCTTGCTTTATGATGTAACAAGATATTCCAGGAGTATCTTGTACATTTCCTGCCACAGGCCTGGGAATCAACCATTTCCCCAGGGAGCCTTCTTCCTTTGATTGGAAAGTGGTACTTAGAAATAGCCATCTAGGTGATAAGGGTGCTCATGGCTCTTGGGTTAGTTGTTTCTAGGACTTTTCACTGGACAGAAATAATAATTAATTTTTTACTTATTTACTGATTTATTAATTTTTTTGAGAGAGTCAGAGAGGGTGTGGGCGTGAGCGGAGGGTGGGAGGGGCAGAGTGAGAGGGAGAGAGGGAGAGAGAGACTCCCAAGTAGGCTCCACGCCATGTGGCCTGCGTGGAACCAGACATGGGGCTTGCTCTCACCACTCCAGAGATCATGACCTGAGCAGAAATCAAGAGTTGGGTGCTTAACTGACTGAGTCACCTAGGCGCCCTTCCCCCTACCATTTTTTTAAAAAAATACATCATGAATTCATGCTGATGCGTCCAAATTCCTCTTCAGAATTATATGGCTTTTACTTAAACGGATCAATCTTATGCCTACATTTTCTTTTTCCCATACTCAAAATCCAAATTCTCAATTTGCTTCATTCCACAATCTCGCATATCAATCTTAGAGTAACGTGCCAACAGTGCCTGAAACAACATGATTATTGAAAGCTGGTTTAAGCATTTCTCTTCCTGGTTCTTTTCCGCCTTTGGGCATATCCCACTGTGGGTGTGCTATCAAATTACTGTGCTTTAGCGTCACTGGAAATAGTTTCTGCACATTTGCACCATTCACCAGAAACTTTGATTTTTAGGGAATTTTTTTTTGAGGGCAGGAAGTTTTAACTTACAACAGCAACAACAATAAAAACAACACCTCATGATAAGATTATGTATTAATGTGCAACAAGAAACATTATGTAATTAGAAAACATCTAAAATAACAGGATTAATATTGTAATTATTATTATTAATCTGTTATGATTATTGAAAAATTCATCTCACTATTCCACCCCTCTGTTTAAAAATATCTCTGAAATATTGTATTATACCAAATTCAATTTAGAGCAGCTGGGTCTTTCGAATGAGGCAATGCCACGTTACTTTTTTCTTATTGTGGTAAAATATGCATAATATAAATATTATCATTTTAACAATTTTATGTGCGCAGTTCAGAAGCAGTAAGTACATTCACATTGTTATACAACCATCACCATATCCATCTTGAGAACTTTCTCATCTTCCCAAAGAGAAACTCTGTCCCTAACCGCTAAACATGACCTTCCCCTCCCCCACCCCAGCCCCTGACAACCACCATTCTAGTTTGTCTCTATGAATCTGACTACACTAGGGGTCTTATATAAGTGGGATCATACAGTGTTTGTCCTTTTGTGGCTGTCTGCTTTCACTTAGCATAATGTCCACAAGGTTTATCCATGTTGTAGCCTGGGTCAGATGTTTTTCCTTTTTTTTTTTTTTTTTAGAGAAAGGGAAAGAGAGAGAGAGAGAGAGTGAGCAAATGAATGGAAGGGAGGGGCAGAGGGAGAGGGAGAGAGAGAATCCCAAGCAAGCTCCACACCTAGCGGGGAGCCCAACTCGGGGCTTGATCTCACAACCCTGAGATCGTGACCTGAGCCAAAATCAAGAGTTGGACTTTTATTTTTTTTTTAAGATTTTATTTATTTATTTGAGAGAGAGAGAATGAGAGAGAGAGCACAAGCAGGAGGAACTGCAGAGGGAGAGGGAGAAGCAGGCTCCCCGCTGAGCAGGGAGCCTGGTGTGGGGCTTGATCCCAGGACCTCAGGATCATGATCTGAGCTGAAGGCAGACGCGCAACTGACTGAGCCACACAGGCGCCCCAGTTTTTTTTCCTTTTCAAGGCTGAACAATATTCCATTGTATAGATAGGACCACATTTTGTTTACCCATTCATTCGTTGATGGATGTTTGGGTTGTTTCCACTTAGGGCTATTGTGAGTAGTGCTGCTGTGAATGCGAGTGTACAAATATCTATTTGAGTCGAGATCCTGCTTTCATTTCTTTTGGGTATATACCCAGAAGTGGAATTGCTGGATCATGTGGTAATTGTATGTTCAATTTTTTAAGAAATTTCCAGACTGTTTTCTGCAGTGGCTGCACCATTTTACATTCCCACCAGTGGTTCACAGGGGCTCAAATTTCTCCAATTCTTGCCAACATTTGTTGTTTTCTTTTTTATAATAGCCATCCTAATGGGTGTGAAGCGAGGGAATTATTTTTTAAGTCTAATATTACCTTAGAATTATGTAAGATATTTGCATGGTCCTAAAGTCAAATCTACAAAACAAGGTATATAGACAAACATCTAGCTTCTATTCATTTACCTTTCATCATGTTCTTTCCCTCCTCCTCAGGTAATCATTTATAATTTTTTCATGATCTATTGTTCCATTTTAAAAACATTAACATATATATATATATATATATATATATATATCCACTTCCCTGTTTTTCACTTAACACTGTTTCCTGGAGATCTCTCCATGCCAGAATAGATACTCCTCAACCCTTTTCACAAGCTGCATAGGACTCCATCATGTGGCTGTGTCTCGGTTTATTCAACCATTCCCTATTGATGGGCTTATGGGCTATTTCCAGTCTTTTGATATTTTAAATAGTGCTGTTATGAAAAGCCATGTTCATTTATCTTTTCTTTGTTTTGCAAGGGAGTCATTGGGATATATTCCCCTAAGTGGATAAATGCACATACAATTTTGCCAGATATTATTAATTTCTCCTCCCCAGGGCTTAGATCTCTTTGCCTTCCCACTAGTGAGACTTTTTCATTTGCTCTGGTGGACTCCTACAGACTCCTATACATTCTTCAAAACCTATCTCCAATATCCCAGTTTCCAGGAGCTTCCCTTCTCCCCTGTCTTTCTCCTCTTGGCTTTTCCAGCTCCAGGCTCCTTTCTTTGGCTCATCCCTGACACTGAGAGGTTGGGAGTGTCTGTGTCCAACTCTATACTCTCCAGATTTTGAGCTTCATGAGATCTGGCTCCAGGGCTGAGTCTTCTTAGGGCATTCAGCACAGGACTGGGCATGGAGAGGTGACAATAACAGGTTTCCTGTCTGAACAAAGGACAGCTCCTTGGCCCTGGGCCTCCCTTGCTGTCTCCTCCTGGGCCAGGGAAAAAAGAACCAGGTCAAGCTGGCCAGTACCCTGGGTTCTGCTGTCTGCCCTCTGGCTGAGTCACCTGTGCCCGAGGGTGGTAAACTCAGTGTGGGTGCCTGTCACCTGCACGACTGCCAGGCAGAGAAGTGCGACCTGCTTGAGGTCAGGGAGACCCCACATCCCACTCAGTCTTCCCCACTCCCCAGGTGGAGCACCTCCCCTCTCTGTGCCTTGATTTCTCCAACTCTAAAATGACAATAATCATGTGTCTATCTCACAGCCTTAGCAAAGGAATCAGTGATATAAAATCATATCAACCCACTTCCCACCACTTATTTATTTGCTATGTGTTTATCATTGCGGTGAAATTTATGTAACGTAAAATTAACCATTTTAAAGAGAATTGTTCAGTGGCATTTAGTACATTTACAGTGTTGTGCAACCATCACCTCTATCTGGTTCCAGAACATTTTCATCACCCCAGACGGAAACTCTGTACTGATTACGTAATCACTTCCCATTTCCCCTCCCCTCAGCCCTGGCAACTACCGCTCTGCTTTTCATCTCTAAGAATGGCCTATTCTGGACATTTCATATAAATGGGAGCGTACACTCCGTGGCTTTGGTGACTGGCTTCTTTCATTCAGTGTAATGCTTCTGAGGTTTGCCCATGTTGTATAGTGTGTGTCAGGGCTCTGTTCCTTTGTACAGCTGAATGACATTGCATTGCGTGTATATAGGACATTTCGTTTATCCGTTCATAATTTTACGGACATCTTGGGGGTGTTTTCACATTTGGCTATTGTGAAGAGTGCTGCTGTGAACGTGTGTGAACTGGTACTTGTTTGAACACTGTTTTCAATTCTTTGGGGTCTCCACCTAGAAGTGGAATTGCCGGGTCATAAGGTACCTCTAAGTTTAACTTTTTGAGGGACCACCAAACACATTATATCTCTGTTGCCTCACAAAGCTGGTGAAGAGAGAATTCCAAGTGAAGAATTCTAAGTCCCCATTTGGCAGTCAAGGAAACTGAGGCTGGGAGAGGTGGCCTCACACCATCCTGAGGCTGATGACCATCAGAAGAACCCCTGTCTGCTTAGTGACCACTGGATGCTGGACACTTGCTAAGGAGGGCCTAAGATTGGGACCTCCAGAGTCTCCCCATCTCTGGAATTTGACAGATCTAGGTTCAACTCTCAGCTTGGGCAAGTTGTTTCCTTTCTCCAAGCCTCCATCTCTCTACCTATAAATGGTCATAATCCAAGCCCTTCCCTTATTGTGGAGAATGAGCATGGTTAGGGCAGGCAGGGGATGGTAACTGTATTATGCCTTTGATTTACAATGGATCAAACAAACAAAAAAGTGGTCGGCTGAGGCCTAGGGGGGTAAAGTAAATTGCCAAAAGTCACACAGCAGTTGGTGACTGGATCCACCCTACAAGCATTTTTGAGAAATTTTCTGAAGCTTAACCCTTCTGGAAGCTAGTGAGGAGAAATTCCTAAGGGAGGTCCTCCGGGGTTGGGGACAATTTGCTGCTAGGGTGCTTTGTGCTTTGGGGAGCTGACCTTTGACAACACAGAATCTTGCTGAATCAGCCTGGGGTAGCCTGTGGTCATGAACCACAACTGGTTCCCTGATGCAGGTCACCTTTGCCCCAACCCACTCACTCCTCCTCTTCGTTCTACAGTTTGTATCAACACAGCAGGAGGCAGGCTGACTTCCGGTGCCCCAAGCAGGCACTTCCTTGCTTCCAGGCATTGGCTCCTACTGGTCCCTCTGTTGTGGGGCACCCTTCTCCCTTCCCTCTCCTTTCTGCGGTGCATACACTAGAACTTTTAGGATCTGGCTTCTACCAACCCTTCTAATCTCCTCTCCTCATGGGTTCCTTATTCCAGCCCACTGGCCTCTTGCTCCTTGAGGATGCCACCCTCATCCTGCCCCAGGGCCTTTGCACTTGCTGCTCACTTTGCTTGGAATGCTCCAATTCATGTCTTCCTATCATTCAGGGATCACTTCCTGAATCACATTACTTCCTTCTAGAAGCCTAGCCCTGACCACCTATGTAAACTAGGTTCCTGGTCCCTCCTTGTGAGCTCATTCTATTTACTAAGATCCTTACCTGACAGTATCTTATTCATTTGTTTATTTCTCTTATGCATTTATTTATCATTGCCTCCCCCACTTGGATGGAAACTCCATGGGAGCAGGGACCTGTCTTGCTCAGTGCCGCATCCCCAGGGCTGAGACCAGTGCCTGGCACAGGACATTCAGGTGTTCACTAAATGTCTGTCAACTGACTGACTATGGGGCTGCTTCTTATAAATATGAATTTTCTTCCCTCCTAACCTGAATCATGAGGATGAGTACCTTCTTATGCTTAGCCTCCAAGGCCTGGGAAACTCCTCAGGTGGGCCGCAGGACTTCATTTCCTGACTCTGTTCCTATCAGCCTGTGTGACTTTGGGCAGGTTACTGCCTCTCTCTGGGACTCCAATTTGTAAAACAAAGTGCTTAACCTCCCCCTTTCCCCCACCAAATCTGGTGAAACCTATTGCTCCAAGCCTCTCCTGAAAAGATGAACTCATTTTTTATGATTTTTAAGGGTTTTAATGATCTCGCAAAGTCCAATGCTGGATACCCTCTCCGGCTGATCAATATTGAAATCGATTTGTTCATTGACTCAGTTGGTCAGCAGGTATTCAACTGACACCTATATTTTCTGCCCACCCTCATGGTGGGAGATTTTGGGGCCCCATAAAGGTCCAAGCTCTGGGCTCTGATATTTCCAACGGGGGTCCGGCGGGGGGTGGGGAGGGGGCGCTGGCGGGGAGCAGGGACAGCGCAGCCAGACACTGCCCCACATGGTCATGACTAGGTTAGCTGGAAGAGCCAGAGGGGCCGCTGCGTACAGCTTGGGAAGGGGGCATAGAAAAAGTTCCTGGAAGAGAGGGCTGTTGCTGCTGGGTTTTGGAGGATAAATAGGATTGGGTCTGGCAGGCAGGGGCATTCCAGCAGAGGAAACAGCTTTGGGGGATTTGAGGGAGGGAGGAGAAATAATAACACATAGTTACACAACGTATTTTTAGGAAGAGATCACTTTCAGGTGGGAGCCTCAGCCCCCCCCCCCCAACGGGGAAGGAAGATGAGCACCCTCAGCTTACAGCTGAAAAGGAAGAGGCACAGAGATGCCACAGATCGGTAAGTGGTGGACCCTGGCCTAGACACCCACAGGCTTCTTCTAAAGGGGCATTCTTATTGGCCGAGGGACTAAAGACTTGTTTCTTTTTTTTTTTTTTTAAAGATTTTTTTTTATTTTTATGTATTTGACAGAGATAGAGACAGCCAGCGAGAGAGGGAACACGAGCAGGGGGAGTGGGAGAGGAAGAAGCAGGCTCATAGCAGAGGAGCCCGATGTGGGGCTCGATCCCATAACGCCGGATCACGCCCTGAGCTGAAGGCAGACGCTCAACCACTGTGCCACCCAGGCGCCCCTAAAGACTTGTTTCTGATAGGCTGAGGTATGTGAGGAGGGCCGAGCCTGATTCGCTGAGGGGTGAATAGTTCAATCTGGCTAAGGAGCACCAAGGCGGAGTCTAGTTGTCTGTGAAGCGGGAGAGGCGTGTCTGAGCGAAAGAAGGGAAGGCAGACTCTGATTGGCTGAGGGTTAGGAGGGTGGAATCTGATTGGCTGAGTGGAACTCGGAATGAGGTATCGTTGATGCCAGCAGTACCTTTTCGCCTGCACTTCGCAGATCCCCTGTCCCTGGGCCCCGGTGGAGGGTGTTGGAGGTTAATCCCCCACCAACTGTGGGGAAATGGAGACAGGTGTGTGTGTGGAGGAAGGGAGGGGGCTGGGTCACTCCAGGCAAAGCCCAGGAAGGACACCTCCCCAGCCATACCTGGTGAGAAGTAATCTTGTTCCCCTCCCCCACCGTCCGTACCCACCCCAGGGCAGTGTCCTTGCACCTCGGTCCTCCCAGCTCCCTGCTCCCCAGCAGCAACCCCCAATACTAGGGGGAACGTGTGTTCATCTCTCTAGCGTCTGAGGACCAGGGCCCCTCCTCCCGCCGCCGGCCCCGAGGGGTGTCCTGCCCCCGCCTGGCTCCTTATTGCGACCGTCTCCTCTTTTCCCTCTCTTCTCATTTGCCGTCTTTCTCTCCATCCTCTCCTTCCTTCTCCCCTACTTAGTCTCCATTCCTCCCTTGCAAACGCCAGCCTAGATGTGGCCCAGGCCCAAACCCTTGGCGTCACCCCTGACTTACCTCCTTCGCTCACACCCACATTCCCTCTGTCAGCAAGTCCCGTCACCTCTAAACAAACCCCCGATTCTACACCTTTCACAACGCGGTCCCTCCAGGGCGGCTGGGCGGGTCCCGAGCCACAGCCTCCTCCCCTCGCTCCTCCCGCCGCTCTGGCGCCCCCTTTCGTTGGCGCATTAGAGCCTCAGGGAGCCGGTGAAATCCGGGTCAGGCTCCCGCGAAGTCAGCATCCTCCGCGGCGCCACCCTTCCCCAGAGGAAAACGCGAAGTGCCTCCCAGTCGGCACGAAGAGTCCGGTCGCCTCCCAGCTCCTTGTCTCCTCCCACTCTCTCCCTCGCTCACTTGGCTCTGGCCTCGCTGGGTCCCGCCTCTGGTCTCTGCTCAAAGATCCCCCCGTCCCCCTGCCCCCAAGAGGCCTTTCTCACCCCCTTACCTCGCGGGATCGTCCCCCACAGCACACCCCATAGAATAACCTTTTGGCTTATGTGTTTCTAGTCATGCTTTATTGAATCTCCACTGTAGAACAATTCCTGGGAGCTTGGTGTTCGCTGAATGAAAATGCGCTCTTGGCCAGAGGGGGCTGGGGAAAAGGCAGGGAGTGCGAGAGAGCCTGTCTACCTGCACAGAGCTCACAGCTAAACAAACCATGCCAAGGGTGAGTTTGCTGTGGCTGAGGACGCACGGGGCCTGTGGCTGCATCGAGTGTGGGCTTGAACTGAGCCCAGGTGTTAGGGAAGCCCTCAGAAAATGGCCTTTGAGCTGATACCTGAAGGAGAAGTAGGAGTTGGCTGAGCAGGTGAGAGTGAATAGAATTCCAGGCAGAGGGAACAGCATGTGCAAAGGCTTTGAGGTGGGAGAGATGGCCTTGAAGGGTTTGGCATAATGGCTGCAAGTGGCAGGGAGCAAGAGTGTGCCGAGTGATGAGTTGGAAGGAGCTGTTTGCTCCTCCATTCACCCCGCACCCCAGAACTGCTCTGGTCTTTGCTTCAAATCTCTGAATTATCTTCTGCCTTGTCTCCACCCTTCTGCCCTCTGTTTTGTGTCCTGGGAGGCAGACTTGCATGGACCACTCAGCCTTTGCTTTATGGCTTCCGGTTGGGTTAGGCCAATAGGGAGCCACAGCAGGCATTGGAGGGAGGGAGGAAATTGAGGTCAGGGTATTAATATCTCATCTCCTCCTCTGTGTGGTCCATGCAGGCTGCCTGTGTCCCTCAAGCAACAGCTCTTGCCAGGCAGCCCTTTCTCAGCACATAGCCCTATCAAGTCAGGTTCCAGCAACCGCTTTCACCCCACAGCCCCAGGTCCCAGGGCTCTGGGGTGGTAATGGTTCCTGGCTGCACTATCTTTTTGAAATAGTGTTTTTATTAAACTCTTTTAAAATTACCCCCTTTGCATGTTCTGTTTCCTGCTGGAACTCCCTCTCTCTCTCTCTTTTTTTTTATTGAGGTGAAATTCACATAATATAAAGTTAACCATCTTGAAGCATAAAATTCAGCAGCATTAGTACATTCACAAATATTGGGCAACCGCAGGCACAATATTGCTGTCTAGTTCCAAAATTTTTCCATCATCCCAAGAGGAGTTCTTGCACTCATTCTCCTTGGATATGGGCTTCACTCCTCACTGCCCCCTCCCCCAGTCACTGGCCATCCCTAATGTGTTCCGTCTCCATGGGTTTACCTCTTCTGGACATTTCACAGAAATGCAGTCATAGAATGTGTGACCTTTTGTGCCTGGCTTCTTTCACTCAGCATGATGTTTTCGAGGTTCACCCATGGAGTAGTGTGTGTCAGGGCCTCATTCCTTTTTATGATTGAGTAATATTCCACCATACGGATGGACCACATTTGTTTCTTGATTTCTCTGTTGGTGGATAGTTGGGTTGTTTCCACCTTTTGGCGACCGTGAATCATGCTGCTCTGAGTATGTGTGGACATATGAACTTACAGGGACGTTGCGTCCCTGTTCTCAATTCTTCTGGTTATATACTTAGGAGTGGAATTGCTGGCTCATATGGCAATTCTATGTTTAGCTTTTTGAGGAACCGCTACACTGTTTTTCATAGCGGCTGCACCATTTTATATCTTCACCAACAGTGTTGGAGGAGATTGCTCTTCTTTTTGTCTCTGCCCCCAAAAAGTCTGCTGTGAGCTTCTGGAGGCCCGGGAAAAGCTCTTTCCCTCACTCCTTCCCCTCCTTTGTCCACTTCCACACGTTTTTCTGGTCCCATCTCCCTAATCTGGCCACTGCCTCCATGTTTTATCCTCCCACTTAGATTATAGTTCGTTGGTTGTCACCAGGCTTAGGACTCTGGTGCCTGGGAACCACAGAGCCCTGTCCCTTCCCAGGCCCTGGGCGCCTTGGCCTCTGGACACAGGCGATGGTGACTGTATCTATTACCGCTCTTCCTCAACCTCCCAGATGTGGCTCACCTCTCCCTCCAGCTCCATGCCTCTGCCTGCCCTCTCTCTAAACGCAGCTGTGACCCATGCTTCTGTCTGCCCATTCTCTGTCCACCGCCTCCCGGGTGACCTCACTGATCCACTCCCTGGGCATCTGTGTCTTCTCAGGACAGGTGACTCAGAGATGCACTTCTCATGATGGGCCCAGCGGCCTCCTTGGCAGACAGGGCTTCTCAGCCTCAGCACTGCTGACATCTGGGGTGGGATCATTCTCTGGGGTGGGGGCTGCGCTGTGCATTATAGTAGGTCCTCCCCCTCCACAACGTGACAACCAAAAATATCTCTGGACATTGCCAAATGTCCCCTAGGGGGATAATCTGTTCAGTTGAGAACAGCTGGGATAGTCCACATCAAACCACACACTCCAAGTGCTGATGTTTGTCTGGCTCGTGGTCTGTGCCAAGCATGGGGCCGAGCACCTTGTAAACACCACTTCCTCTTGGGGTCATCGCCTCCATTCTCTTTGTACGGGGATGGAGGCTAACAGTGGCCGCGTGACCCGCCCAATGTAACATGGCGAAGAAGCCTACTTTCAGTGACTCCTCATCACCAGGCTCTTCCACTTACTTCTCCTTCCTTGTCCCCATCTCTCTGAGGGCAGAGACACTGGGCTGACCCCCCTCTACTCTCTTCCTCTCCTCCTCTGCTGCCTGAAACCCCACATCCAGCCAGCCACCAATGCAGAAGTTCTCTGCATCCCCCCAAAATCCACAGCCCTGGGGTCCTGGGTGGCTCAGTCCACTGAGCTTCTGACTCTTGATTTCGGCTCAGGTCGTGACCTCAGGGTCCTGGGATCCAGCCCTGTGCTGGGCTCTGCACCCAGAAGGGAGTTTGTTTCTCTTCTTCCTATGCTCCTCTCCCCCCGCAACTCATGTACTCTCTCTCTCTCAAATAAATAAATCTTAAAAAAAATCCACATCCCTAACAAAATCAATAAGCTTCAATGTGCTTTAAAATAAACCAATTAAAGGGGGCTCCTCCCCTGTTCAAGCACCATCCATGGCTCCCCATTGCCTGCCAGATCAACCCTCAGCCACTTGGACTGATTTTCAAGGCCCTTCACATCTGCTCCTGCACCCCTCCTCACGTCTCACACCCCAAGGCCAGAGAGAGCCACCTACCAAGCCACACCCTCCAGTTTCTCTGTGCCCAAGCTCCACCCCCTCTCCTGCATCTGTTGAAATCCAACCTCTCCCTCAAGTCCCAGCTCAGATGTCACATCCTTCACGTAGCCTTCCCTTCTGCCTCCAAGCAGCAAAGCTTCAATTATTTGTATTGCCCCTTCTTCCCTTAGAAACACTGCCCTCTCTCACTCTCATGGATGGCCCAGCACCCAGGGAGAGAGAACATTCCTGAAATGAAGAGGGATACAGGCATCAGCCAAGTTTATCACCTACCAGGACAAGTGGGTGTCTTACACTGGCTTTAAAATTTCCTCAAAGTTTTGAGCTCTGCTGTGTCTTGTTTTCTGGAATTTGATAGTGATTGGTCCCCCAATAGTTCCCAAACTTGAATTTGGGACTCGTTGGCCTCATCTTCCATCTTTGTCTTAATCCAGACAGATGGCTTCTGATACTGAAATTTTACTCATTCCCAATCATCTGACCCTGGTTTTGCTCTGTCTATGTACTACCTTTTTATTACTTAATAGTTTTCTTTCAGTGGTCTTCCTTTGAAGGTTTATTTTATTTTATTAAAAAAAGATTTTATTTATTCATTTGAGCTACAGAGCATGTACAAGTGGGGGGGAGGGGCAAAGGGAGAGGGAGAAGCAGACTCCCTGCTGAGCAGCCCCCCCCATCCTGGAATCAATCCCTGGACCCCAGGATCACAGTCTGAGTCAAAGGCAGATGCTTAACCAACTGAGCCACCCAGGTGCCCCAAGACTTATTTATTTTTAAGCAAAATTTATGTAACTTTTATTATACCCACAAGGGTGTAGATTTGATGTCTAGGGTGAGTCTATTTTTTTTCTTCTATAAGTCAAAACAAATCTCTCATTTAACATAAATACATAAAATAGAAAATGAATTGAAAACATTCCTCCATGTGCCATCTAAAATTACCAGGCCAAGGTAATTTGTATCAGACTTTGGACACTTGTATTGGACTTTGGGAACGAGCCAGAGTATTTTCTGTGTGGTTCAGACTTATGAAAATACATTTCTTCATTCACTCATCCCATCTTTTCTTCCCCAGCTTCATTAAGGTACAATTGACAAAAATTGAAGGTGTACAATGTGACTCAATGTTTATTTTTGTGTTTCAGGTTTCAACTGGCCACTGACCCCCAACTCAGATAGCAGCTTCCCCTCTACCCTGTTGCAAAACCCTGTTACATCCCTTCACTGGTAAAAAACTTCCTGCTGGATATGTTTCTTTATTCCCCACCCCCCTCCCCACTTAAGCCTCAGATCCACAAGGGCAAGGATTCAGTCTGTTTTTATTCTCTGCCATGTTCCCGGCACCTGGAATGATGTTTGGGTCTTTCAATGGCAGGTCCTTTCAAAGGCACAGATTTATTCCCAGCCAAGTGCTGCCTAGCCCCACACCAGCTGAGTCTGGGGTCTCACCCTCAAGGAGACCTTGGTCTCAGGGGGAGACAGAGCCAGCTAAAGTGGTACTTGCCTGATTGAAGGTTGAGCATGGATGGGGCTGCAAAGCCACTACGTTCTCTGAAGCAGGGCATGCAGAGCATGCAGCTAGCAATCAGGATTTGCTGGTGAGGCAGGAGGCTGGAAACTCCATGGTGGTTAATAATAGTAGTCAACGCGTACCTGGCACTTACTGTGTGCTAAAACACGAAAGTTTCTCAGCCTCACCGTTGTTGACGTGGGGCTGGATCGTTCTCTTCTGTGAGGGGCCGTCCTGTGTGTGTTGTAGGGTGTTTAACAGCATCCCTGGCTCCACCCACTAGATGCCGGTAGTACCCCAGCATCCAGGTGTGCTGACCAAAGTGTCTCTACACATTGCCAAACTGCCTCCTGGGGGACAGAATTGCCTTGGGTGACAACTGTTACCCTAAAACATTACAGCAGTCTTCTGAGGTGGGTGCATGGACAGTAGCTGATGGAGTCATTTGGACCCTCTGCCTCCAGAGTCCGTGCTCTAACCACTGTGCTATGTGGCTTTGTGTGTGGTCCTGGCCCCTGGCTCTGTCCTCTGAGAGCCTAGCACTGTTCAGGGCCTTCTCCACCCCTTGGCCCCATCCCCCAGGCTAACCAGCCCCAAGATTAGATTTCCCAACTGCTTGGCCCCCAAAGCTAAGGGCGGTTCACCTGTAGTCTGTAACAGCAACAAAAATTTATTTTTGACCAGTCTAAAGGCTTTGGAATGACCATCCTGGGGAAAAAAAATCTGAATTTCCTTGCCTTTCCTTCAGCTTCCTTATGGTTTGCTGTGGTTTTGGCTTTGGAACTCACTGGGAGGGGGGCAATGTTTCTTAGGACTTCAGGCTTCTCCATGTCTGACCTGGTCTCTGCCTGAACCCAGCCAGCCATGCCTCTCCTCCAGCCCACAGCATGTGCCTTAGTTTCTCCAGATGAGCCTGCAGTTGTGGCTGGAGGCTTTGATCTCTTTAGTCTCCTGTGGGTTGGTATTTTTTAAATTTTTTTCCTTTGACAGATATTTCCTGGATATCTAGTATGTGCAAGATCTTTTGGCCCTGGGGAGGCTGTGGAGAGCCAAAGGCCAGCTGTGAATCCTTCCATCTGTCTGCCCGTTTCCCCAGATCAGCCAGCCATCCACCCACCGAACCAGGAATGGTATCTCTGTTTCACATCCAGGGGTGGGGCTGACCCTGTCTGGACCCATCTGGAGCAGACAAACTGGCCAAGGACAACATCCTAGCGGGATGGTAAGTTGGCTGACGGTGGGTGGGGTGGGAGGAGCACGACCAGGGCTCCTTGTTGAGGCGGAGGTCATCCTGGAGGAAGAAGCCCCAGGTGGTGGTAGAGCCCCAGGAGGGTGGGTTGGACCCAGAGGGAAAAGAAGGGCTGGCTCCCAAGGGCCAATGGAGTCTGAGGATTCCTAGGAGCCCCGTGGGGTCTCAAGGTTGCTGGCTTAGGGACCCCTTTCCAAGCTTGGGAGCAGGTCCTGAGGTGGGGGCTTTGCGGGGTACTGGTGTGGGAGGGGGGTGTTAAGGAGTGGGCCACAGCGGGATCTGGGCACTAATTGGAGCCAGGCACGGGGCAGAGGGGCAGGGAATGTGATGGTGTCGGGATGCTGGCTGTCCAAGTCTTCGTATCTCCACATGTCTCTTTCGCTGTCTCTCTCTTTCTCTCCATCTCTCCACCTGTCAGTCTCCCCATCTCCGGCTCTGTGCCTTTCCCTCTCTGTCGCTCTCCACGCCTGCACGTCTCGGTCTCCGGTTCTCTCCATCTCTGGGGGCTCAGCCTTGGTCCCCGCCCAGGGGCTGGCCAGCCCAGGGGCGGGCCGGGGGCGGGCCTCGCGGCTCGGCCGGGCGGGGTTAAAGGGCCAGACCACGGGACGGCGCGGTCAGAGCCGAGGTGGCCGTGCGGGCGGATCTGGACCGAGGGCCAGAGGCGGAGACCCACGAGGTGAGTGCGCGCCGGGGGCAGTAACCCGAGCGCGGCTGCGGCGCAGCGCGGTAACCCGAGGCGCCCGGCGCGGGTGCCCGCAGTGTGCCAGCGAGGGTCTGCCTGCCAACGAGGCCTAGGATCCCTGGGACCCTGGCGGCGGTTGTGGGTCCCAGACGCCCGTCTAGGGGGAGATGTGGGCGTGTCACCGACGGTCGTGGCGTGTGAGCGCAGTTTTTTCAGTGCGCGCCTTGGAGTCCTGGGTATATCCTTCTCTCTGAGTATCCATTGTGGTAAGGGACCTCAAGAAGACCCCCCTCCCCATCAGGACAGCTCAGGCGGATCCAAGCCCTGCCCTGTGCCGCCTCCTTGGGCTGATTGGGGTCATTCCACATCGTCTCACTCATGGACTTTACACTTGTGATCCGGCTGCCTTCACGGCCCCTACACCCACCCGTGGTAGGCACAGAGCCTCCAAAAGCCCGAGCCTCCAAATGCCCCTTTATGAGAAGAGGAGATGCCATCCTGGGCCCCCAGAGTTGGCAGTGAGGGTTATGTGAAGTGCTGTAGTTGGTACTAGCTGATGTTTTTGTTGGATACTGGAGAGATACATGCTCCTTGGTGTCCCAGGGCCTCGCCCTCTCTGCTTGGATGGGGTCCGGGGTGGGGGTGGCTGGCCAGCCCAGACCATGCCTGGTGGCTGAGGCCTGGCAGCTCGGGAGTCTCAGGCTGGTGGTGGGAAGGAGAGAGGGAGACAGTGGGGGAGCTGGGATTTGAACAAACCAGTCCTGTCTGACCCCAAAATCCTGTGCATTTTCCGATGGCCCCAGTCTGTCTGTAGAGCCCAGCTTGGGTTTCTGAGAGGTAACATTAGCTCTGGGCTGGTGTCCAGTGGTGACCTGGGTTGGTATCCACAGAGGGGCTTGGATGACTCCGCGGACAGAGAATGGGACCCCATCCCTCCTCCCTGGCAAACCTTGGGCTCCATTCTCCAAATCTCAGATGGTTGGACAACAGTAACGAATATGGTGGCAGCCTCAACAGCAATGAGAGGCACCTTTGATCAACGGCTTGCTGTGTGCCAAGCCCCAAGCTGAGCACACTAAAAACGTGGCATTGTTATCAGAGCCCTGTGAAGTGGATGATATAGTTCCTGTCTTATGTATGAGGAAATTGAGGCTCAGAGAGATGCAGACACTCACCTGAGGTCACACAGCTAAGAGGCAGAGCTTTATGGAATCCTTTCTGAGGCTTATGTCCAAGTGTGGCCACAATTGGTTGAGATGGTGAGCAGACAATTGCAGTTCTGGAATGGTCTAGATTACTGGTGGGTTTTTTTTTTGTTTTGTTTTTTGTTTTTTGTTTGTTTTTAACTTCTTTTCCTGTCAGGATCTCCTCTGGGCCAAGGAAGTGGCAGGCAAAAGCCTACAACATGCCCAAAGCTGTGGTGAGACTCTCCTTCCCATCTCCATTTGCCAACGTGGCTCTGCCCTTAGAAATGCCCCTGGAAGTCTTTTCTCAGAACCCCAGAAATTTGGAGTAAGCCCCCTGTCAGCTCAGACTTCTAGGGCCTGGCAGTTTGGGAGTTTCTGGGGTCAGACAGCCCTTTGGCATAGAAAGGGGGTGCCATGAGCAGGGATGGGAATAGGCTGTCTCGACTACAGGCTTCCAGAGTGAGTGCAGGGCAGGGCTAGGATGTGGGGCAGTGGAGCCAGTGTTGGGTGCTTGGCTGTCAGGCTGCTGGTGGGCTCCAAGACCTGCGGTTCAAGGAGAAGCAGCTATGTGTGGTTTCTGGCGGGGGGCGGGGGGGGGGCGGCACGGTTGTGTCCTGCATTCCTTCTCAGGAGCCCACACACCTTGTAGGACAAGTCCCTGACAGGCGGCCGGGCTAACCTGACAAACCAGTGCTCCATGGGCGTGGGCCACTTAGCCAGTCGCTGGCACCTCGGTTTTCAGATAATACCAGCCCCAGCAGGACAGGTGGGGCCGCTTCTGCCAGGGTGGGGCCACTGGGTGTCCTTGCCTGGTGTCTGATGCACCAGAGGAGCGGGTTTGCCAGCCTCTCGGAGCATCCTGAGAGTGTCATCTCTGAATTTCTCTCCTTCCAATATAAGAGTAATAATGGAAATAGGAATAATGGCTAAAATTTGCATGCTGCCTGCCAAACCTCATCTCACTGAAGTATCACAAACAACCTGAAGAGGTGGCACCTGCTGTTATTAACCCATTTCACAGATTGGCAAACAGAGGCTGGGGGAGGGGACTAGACTCTACTCAAGGCTGTTTGCTTGGGGAGGGGCAGGGCTGTGAATGAATCCAGGCTTGCTTGAGTCAAAAATGCACATTTTAAAAGATGATGCAGCCCTTGGGGCGCCTGGGTGGCACAGCGGTTGGGCGTCTGCCTTCGGCTCAGGGCGTGATCCCAGCGTTATGGGATCAAGCCCCACATCAGGCTCCTCTGCTGTGAGCCTGCTTCTTCCTCTCCCACTCCCCCTGCTTGTGTTCCCTCTCTCGCTGGCTGTCTCTATCTCTGTCGAATAAATAAATAAATTAAAAAAAAAAAAAGATGATGCAGTCCCAAAGCAACCTTTCATTTTTCATTTTTTAAAAAAGATTTTATTTATTTATTTGACAGAAAGAGAGACAGCCAGTGAGAGAGGGAACACAGGCAGGGGGAGTGGGAGAGGAGGAAGCAGGCTCCCAGTGGAGGAGCCTGATGTGGGGCTTGATCCCAGGGATCCGGGATCATGCCCTGAGCCGAAGGCAGACGCTTAACGACTGAGCCACCCAGGCGCCCCTCATTTTTAATTTTTTTAAAAGATTTTTTATTTATTTATTTGACAGAGATAGAGACAGCCAGCGAGAGAGGGAACACAAGCAGGGGGAGTGGGAGAGGAAGAAGCAGGCTCATAGCAGAGGAGCCTGATGTGGGGCTCGATCCCAGAACGCCAGGATCATGCCCTGAGCCGAAGGCAGATGCTTAACGACTGCGCTACCTAGGCGCCCCTTCACTTTTAATTTTT
This sequence comes from Ailuropoda melanoleuca, assembly GCF_002007445.2. Classification (NCBI taxonomy): domain Eukaryota; kingdom Metazoa; phylum Chordata; class Mammalia; order Carnivora; family Ursidae; genus Ailuropoda; species Ailuropoda melanoleuca. The sequence continues at coordinate 11,404,318 of NC_048221.1, forward strand.
TAAGTTGAAGCGTCATATAGGTACAGGAAAGTGTGCCTTCCATAACTGAGCAGTTCAGGAGTTTTTGCAAATTGAACCCACACAGGTCACAGCACCCATGTCAAGAAAGAAAACAGCTGTCTGAGCCCCCAGAACATCCTCTCCCAACTGAAGCATCTTCATTCATTTTTCATTAATTTCAACTAATTACCTTTTTTTTTTTAAAGTTTTAAAAAATCTTTTTAAGTAATCTCTACACTCAATGTGGGGCTCAAAATCACAACCCTGAGATCAAGGGTCACACATTCTACCGACTGAGCCAGCCAGATGCCCCTCAACGAATTAACTTTTAAATAGACTTTATATTTTAGAGCAGTTTTAGATTTACAGAAAAGTTGTGCAGAAAGTATAGAGTTCCAAAACACCCCTCAACTCCCCACAACTTCCCTTACCGTTAACATCTTCCATTAGGGTGATATGTTTCTTTTTAAAAAAATTTATTTGTGTGTTCATTAATTTATTTTAGAGAGAGAGAGAGAATGGAGGGATAAGAGTAGAGGGAGAGAGAGAATCTCAAGCAGACTCTGTGCTGAGCACAGAGCCTGATGCAGGGCTCAGTCCCACAACCCCAAGATCGTGACCTGAGCCGAAATCAAGAGTTGGATGCTTAACCAACTGAGCCACCCAGGCACCCCTAGGGTGACATGTTTCTTACAATTGATGAACCAATGTAAACATATTATGATTAACTGAAGTCCATAGTTTACATTAGAGTTCATTCTTTGGGTTGTACAGTCAACTGATTCATCTTTGTGTTTAATTAAGACATTTTTGAATGGGCAGTATGTGCTCATGTTAGAGAAAATTTTTAAAAATCCCCAAAGATGGACAGAGAAAGTAAAGATTCCCTTCCACTTCTGCTCCTAGTTTTTCCAGGCCCCTTCCAGAGGGAACCATCAGGATAAATTTCTTGTGGGTCCTCAAAGTGGTTTTTTGTTTTGTTTTGTTTTTCATTTTTAAAATTGAAGCAAAGTTTATCTAATATAAAATAACTATTTAAAAATGAAGATTTCAGTGGCATTTAGCACATTCACAGAACTGTGCAACCATCACCTCATCTCCCCAAAAGGAGTTCCCAGCCCTGTCAGCAGTCACTTCCTTCCTCCCCCAGCCCCTGCCAGCCGCCAGTCTGCTTGCTGCCTCCCTGGATTTGCCTGTTCTGGACAGTTCATGTAAATGGGATCAGACACTAGAAGCCTTTTGTATCTGGCTACTTTCGCTTAGCAGAATGTTTTTGAGGTTCATTTACATTGTATCATATATCAGGACTTCACTCCTTTTCATGGCTGAGTAATATTCCATTGAACAAATATACTGCCTGATACTCATCCATTCATTCATCAATGGATCTCTGGGTTGTTTCCACCTTTGGCTATTCTGGATACTGTGGCTATGCATATTCATATGCAAGTATCAGAGTACATTTTGCATTCTCTTGACTATATACCTAGAAGAGGAACTGCCAATATATATTTTTAAGGTTTTATTTATTTGAGAGAGAGAGAGAGAGAGAGCGCAAGCAGGGGGGAGGGGCAGAGGCAGAGGGAGAAGCAGACTCCCCACTGAGCAGGGAGCCCACTGCAGGACTCGGTCCCAAGACCCCGACATCATGACCTGAGCCGAAGGCAGATGCTTAACTGACTGAGCCCCCCCCAGGTGCCCCTTGGAACTGCCAATTCTATGTTTAACTTTTTGAGGAACTGCCAATCTGTTTCTCAAAGCGCTGCACCACCTCAAAACTTTTTGTAGCACTTTTTTTTTTTGGTGGGGGGCTTGGCAGGAGTACTCTTGTTTGGAGAGGGGCAAGAGGAACCCAGCTACAGAAAGCAGAGGACTTAACTTCTCCAATTCATTGATCTCCTCCTGTGATCATCAGATGGACTTCTTGCTATTGTTACCATCTTATAGATGAGAAGATGGAGGCTGTCAGGGTGACAGCCAGTTGGGCATCTATAGCGTGTGCTCTTTCTGCTTGGAGCAGAGTCTGTCCTGAGAAAAGCCGCAGCCCACGTCTGGCACAGGGGGTTGGGCAAGGTACTTCAGAACTCCCCTCCCTGGAGGGGCCCACCCACTGGAGCAGGCTCCCTTCTTTCAGAGCTGTTGCTTTCTCTTGTTGCAGACCCCCCTTCCCCATTTCAATTTTTTTTGGGAAGACATTTCCTTTGTCAGGATATCAGCTGGGATTTTTCTGGGTGGGGGTAGAGGTTCTTGCTGTGACTCCACTCAGAGGACCCCACCCTCCCGCTGCCTCTAGGTGCTATTGGGAAGATGAAAGAAATGACCCAGAAAGCCACTGCACACAGACAGTGCTCAATAAGGGAGGTGGCTGATTGTGGCAAAAACAGACTGTCCGACAGAGGTGGGCCTGGGGGATGAGGAGGAGCCCTCATGGGCAGAGCTGGGGGAAAGTATGTCAGGTAGAGGGAACAGCATGTGCAAAGGCTCTGAGGGGAGAATGAACTTGGCCTGTGACCAGCGTGGCTGGAGTTGCGTGAGCAAGGGGGAGAGCGGTGGGAGAGGGTTGGAGGTGTCCCACAGGGGCCAGGCGCACTGGGCGTTGTAGTGCATGAAAAGGAATCTGAATTGCGTTCAGACTGTAATGGGGGAGCCATGGGAGGATTTTGAACAGGGGAAGGTTGTGATCTGATTTAATTTTAGGAAGAGCCCTTTGGCTGCTGGGTGGAAAGTGGACTGCTTGGGGGGACAGGAGGGAACTAGGGAGACCAGTGGGAGGAGGCTACTGCCCTGGTGGCCTGACACGGGTTGGGATGATGGGATGGAGAAAAGTGAATGGGTGTGAAAGATATTTAGGATAGACTACTGGCAGGACCTGACAACAGATTGGATGTGGGGAGAGAGGGAGGAAGGAGGTGAGGTGAATATGAGGGTCTGGCATATGCCCTGGGGGGACATCCAGGAGGTGGCTGGACCTATCAGGAGTGTCGTTGAGACATGGGAGGCACCTCAGAGACAAGGTCACAAAAACCATGGGAGGGGGTGAGTCCCCAGGGTGTATACACAGAGGGAGAGGAAGGGATGACTCGGGACCAGCCCTAAGGGTCTCCAACATTTACAAATTGGGTGAAGGGGTCCAAAACATCCTGAGAAGTGGGATCTTTATGGCTGTAGTGGAGGATGGGGGTTTGTATGCCAGACTGAGGGCAGTGGGGAGCCATGGAGGACATTAGAGCAGGGGAGTGACAGACCTTCAGGAAGGTGACTGTGGTGGTTGGGATGGCAGCCAGACTGAAGCCAGGTTGCCCAGGGGTTAGAGATGACCCAGACGTCTTGGGCCTGCCAAAATGCTGACATTCCCTGACCTGGGCCACACACAGGAAAAGGTCACACTGGGGTGGATCCCAGAACCATCTCTTACAGTCACCTCCAGTTTCAGATAGGGAAACTGAGGCCCAGGCCTCACAGCCAGTCAGTGGAGTCAGGATTAGACAGAACACAGTTATATGTGTGCACCTGCACACATGTGCATTTAATAAGGAAGCCCCTTTCATTTAGGTTCTTCACTCAGGTGTCTGCCCAGCTAGCCCTCCCCAGAAACTCTCCTGGACCAACTTATCTAAAAGGACTGGTCTGTATCCTCTTACTCTGTGTATGAATTTCCCATGGCTGCTGTAACAATTTACCATGAACTGGGTGGCTTAAAACAATACACATTTATTATTTCATAGTTCTGGAGCCCAGAAGTCTGAAATCCAGGTGCCTGCGGGGCCGTGCTCCCTCTGAAGGTTCTGGGGAGGAATCTGTTTCCTGCCTCTTCCAGCTTCTGGGGGCTCCAGTGTTCCTTGGCTTGTGGCCGCATCTCTCCAGTGTCTGCCTCCGTCTTTTCATGGCCTTCTCCTCTTCAGTGTATCGAATCTCCCTCTGCCTCTTCCTTTCTCTCTCTCTCTCTTTTTGTTTTAGAGAGAGAGCTAGCCAGCACGAGTAGGGGGAGGGGCAGAGGGAGTGGGAGAGAATCTCAAGCAGACTCCCTGCTGAGCATGGAGCCCAATGTGAGGCTTGATCTCATGACCCTGAGATCAGGACCTGAGCCAAAATCAAGAGTTGGATGCTTAACCAACTGAGCCACCCAGGTACCAGGCACCCCCAATCCTCTGCCTCTCTCTTGTAAGGACATCTGTGATTCCAGCTGGGACCAACCAAGACAATCCAGGCTATTCTTCTCATCTCTAGACCGTTAACTTAGTCCCATCCGCAAAGACTTTGCCATAGAAGGTCTTCCTCCCAGGTTCCAGAGACCTGATATCTTTGGGGGGCCCATATTCAGCCACCCCATCCCCGTTGTACCTCCTTCAAGACACGTAGTGTTTACGTGGTGTTCTATCATGCTTCTTGGTGGCCACCTGTCTTAAGGGCTGGGACCATGTGTGTCCTGCTCGCCATTACATCCCCATGGCCAGAACAGAGTCACACACATAGGAGGGGTTCAAACATGATTTGCCAACTGGATGAAGAAATGCAGGTGCACGTGGTGAGAGGCCTGGCATGGGAGAGCATTTAGAGGAAGGTCACAATTCTGAATCCTAATCACTGGCCGCCTTCCCTTGCGTTGCTAGGGGAGAATCACTACCCATCGTTAAATTGATAAAGAAACAAATACCCACAGCTACCCACTGGCGAGAGTGTCACCTGGAGCTGCCCACGGCCTTCTGCCTGGGACTTGTGACTTGCAGCTCTCTGTGCTTCATTTTGGGAGGTTATTTTCTCCCCACCCCCACCCCTACCTGGCCTTCCAGAGGGCATATTGCCCACACCAGGCAGTCTGTCTTTTTAAAAAGATTTTTTTGGGGCGCCTGGGTGGCTCAGTCAGTTAAGTGTCCAACTCTTGGTTTCAGTTCAGGTCATGATCTCAGGGTTGTGGGATCGGGCCCCGCATCAGGCTCTATGCTCAAGGCAGAGTCTTCTTGGGATTCTCTCTCCCCTCTCCCAGTGCCCTTCCCCTGCCAATAAATAAATAAATAAATAAATAAATAAATAAATAAATAAATAAATAAATCTTTTTACAATTTAGAAAAAAGATTTTAAATTGTGGTAAAATATGCATAACATTTATCATCTTAACCATTTTAAGTGTACAATTCAGTGGTATTAAGTGCATTTACCCTGTTGTGCAGCCATCACCACCGTCCAACTCCAGAACGTTTTCATCTTCTTCAGTTAAAACTCTGCCCTGTTAAACACTAACTCCCCCACCCTGTTCCACTCCCCCAGCCCCTTGTGCCCACCATCTACTTCCTGTTTCTGAATCTGACTCCTCTAGGGACCTCTTACAAGTGGGATAACATAGCATTTGTTTTATGTGTCTCTTATCTCACTTAACATAATGTCCTCGAGGTTCATCCATGTTGTACCAGGTGTCAGAATTTCCTTTTTAGGGCTGAATAATATTCCCCTGTATGGATGGACCACATTATGTCTCTCTGTTCATCTGCTGATGGGCACTTGGCTTGTTTCCACCTTTTGGCTCTTGTGACTAATGCTGCCATGAACATGGGTGTGCAAATATCTGTTTGAGTCCCTGCTTTCACTTCTTTTTTTTTTTTTAAAGATTTTATTTATTTATTTGACAGAGATAGAGACAGCCAGTGAGAGAGGGAACAAGCAGGGGGAGTGGGAGAGGAAGAAGCAGGCTCATAGCAGAGGAGCCTGATGTGGGGCTCGATCCCATAACGCCGGGTAACGCCGGGATCACGCCCTGAGCTGAAGGCAGACGCTTAACCGCTGTGCCACCCAGGCGCCCCCCTGCTTTCACTTCTTTCGGGGATCTACCCAGAAGTGGGATTCCTGGATCATATGGTGATTCTGTGTTTAATATTTTGAGGAACTACCATACTGTTTTCCACAGCAAAGTGGCAACATTTTACATTCCCACTAGCAATGCAGAAGGGTTCAAGGTTTCTCTGCATGCTTGCCAACTCTTGTTATTTCCTCTCATGATAAGTAGCCATCCTAATGAGTGATCATGTCAACTGCATGACTTATAACGTAAGTCAGACCATCCCAAAGGGGCTCTCCAGATTTGGGGATAACCCACCCAGCTGTTTTCCCAGGATGCAGTAACCCATAGAAACTTCATGTCTTCTGTATGGAGGATGTAGTTGGACATTGGCTGATGAAAGACCCAGTGAGTCTGAGCCCTTAATGGAGGGAACCGTGGGCAGGGGTGGGTGGGGACTGTGGACCCAGGCAAGGACCTGGAGTGTAGGGTTCCTTTAGCTATGTTGTCCCAGGAGGTGGGGCACAGAGGGAATCCTTGGCTGGTTGGACTGAGTGTAGAGGAGAGATGAGGGCAGGGCCCATCCATTTCCAGGAGTCTCCTTGGTATCGTCTGAGATCTGTGAGCCCCCAAAGTGATGGAGTTTGGCCTTTGGTGGGGTTTCAGGGGGCCTCTGCCAGCTCCCATTTCCCTTGAGTTAGAGGAACTGAGATTCAGTTGTCCAGAAAATGGAGAGAATGTAACACTTAAGTCCAAGGACCACTTTAAGACTCCATAAAATGAGGCATGCACATCCCTGAGTGTGGAGCACGACATGCGGCAATGCTCCATCCCTGGTCACTGTGTTATTAATATTATTGTTACCTACCTGCTTTGGGTTCCTTCAAGAGCTGATCTCCAGGCAAGGAGTGGAGTGCAAGAAGCTTATTTGGGAAGTGATCACAGAACATACCAGTAAGGAAAGAGGAAGGGAACCCCAAAAAATTGAAAGCAGGGACTCCAACAAGTACCTGTGCATGCATGTTCATAGCTGCACATTTCACAACAGGCAGAGGTGGGAGCATCTCAGATGTTCATCAACAGATAAATGGATAAACCAATTGTGATACATCCTTACAATGGAATATTACCCAGGAGTACAAGAAATGAAGTTCGTATACACACTATAATGGGGATGAACCTTGAACACATCATGCTGGGTGAAAGATGCCAGACACAAAAGGTCACCTAGTATATGATCCCATTGATATGAAATAAAATATCCATAGAGGCAGAAAGCAGATTAGGGGCGCTTGGATGGCTCAGTCAGTTAAGTATCCGACTCTTGGTCTCAGCTCCAGTAGGCATGGAGCCTACTTGAAAGGAAGAGAGAGAGAGAGAGTAAGCAACCACGCAGATTAGTGTTTGCCAGGGGTTGAAGGTATAGGGGAATGGGGAATGACTGCTAATTGGGATGGGATTTCCTTTCGGGGGAATGAAAAAAATTGGGAGCTAGATGGAGGTGGTGGTTGCATGATACTGTGGACGTGCTAGATACTAGCTAATTGTACACATGTTGACCTTTGAACAACACGGGTTTGACCTGCCTGGGTCCACTTATATGCAGAATTTTTACAGTGCAGCCCTGTGCATGGATTTTCTCTTTCTTATGATTGTTTTCAATATTTCGTTTTCTCCATCTGACTTTACTGTAAGAATACAATATATAATGCATAGACACAATATGTGTTAATTGACTTTATGTTATCAGTAAGGCTTTCAGTCAATAGTAGGCTATTAGTAGTTAAGATTTTGGGGAGTCAAAAGTTATATGGAATTCTGACTGCTTGGGGGGGGTTTGGCACCCCTAACTCCTGCATTGTTCAAAGGTCAACTGTTCTTTCAAATGGTTCATTTTATGTTGGGTGAATCTCATCTCAATTAAATAAAGAAGAGAAAGAGTGGAGACAGGAGAAGGGAGGCAGCTAATAGAGAAAGTTTCAATGGCGGGCAGCTGGAGTTTAATCCCACTGGGGAAGCCTGGTGGCATGTGTGGAGCCCACATCTCAGGGTCATTGCACCCCAGGGGAGAAGGTATCTAGCCAGCAGTATTTATCAGTCCTCTGTTAAGAGCTGCTTTCAACATGGGTGTGTGTGTGTGTGTGTGTGTGTGTGTGTGTGTATGTATGTATGTGTGTATGTATGTATGTATGTGTGTGTTTAAATTTTCCAACACTCTGGCCATCTACACATGGGCAGAGAAGTCTGGAGGGATGCCCTGCAAAGTCAAGGCTGAGGGCATGTGGACAGGGCACTGGTGCATCCATCTGGCCAGCTAGCTGAAGGTCACTGCTGGGGGAAGTTTGAGGGGTATCCTTGGTGTCTGGGACCCCTGTGTATTGAGCACCTACTGTGTGCCAGGTACACTCTGCCTGACTCCACAGGTCATCCTGTGTATGTGCATGCATGGCCGGAGGGGGGTTCCTACTTGCACTGACCCCCCCGTCCTGTGTGTCCCCCCAGGATGCTGCCCGTCACAGAACACCTGCTGCATCTCCTGGGTGTGGAGAAGACCACCTTCCGCCTGTACGCCGTGTCTGTGCTTCTCCTCTCCCTGCTCTTCGTCCTCTTCCGCCTGCTGATGCAGTTCCTGAGGCTCTGCTGGAGCTTCCACGTCACCTGCCGCCGCCTGAGCTGCTTCCCCCAGCCACCCCGGCGCAACTGGCTGCTGGGCCACCTAGGCATGGTGTGTGTGTGGCTGGGCAGGTGGGCTGGGCATGCCCCAGGTAGTCAGTAAGGATGGTGGACCTGATGGCTTCTGTCATCCCCCAAGAATCTGGTTGGGGACATGAACAGATGCATTTTACAGGATAAGAGTGTGATTGAGGCTCAGAGAGGGCAAGCAGTTTACCTGAGGTCACACAGCTGGGATGAGGCAGAGATGACTGTAAGGTTTTCTCTATAATTTCAGGCTATTGCCATAGCAACAGGTACCAGCGCCTGTGAAAGTCGTTAGGTTCTATGATCCCAGGGCGGTGTGTGTGTGGGGGCTCCTGTCAGTGTTGTTGATATGCCCCACCCCCAGTGTGTTTGCACCCTCTCTCTCATTCTCTTCCCTTGTCTTTCATCTCTCACCTCGAGTACAGGTGCTAAGCACTAGATCAGGTGCTTTAAAAATACTAACTCAGTCCCCTTGACAGTCCTGGGAGGTAGTTCCCATGACTACTCCCATTTTACTCCTCAGACTGTTATGGCACAGAGAGGTTACGTAGCTGACCCTTGGTCACACAGCTCTTCGGTGGCAGAGTTGGAGTTCAAACCAAGGCCATCTAGCTCCAGAGTCCCTGCTCTTAGCTCTGTGCCCTCTGCAGCCTCTTGTTTCTGGATGACAAAACCTGAACTTTTCTAAAAGGGCTTTAGAGGTCAGAAGAGAGCCAGACTCCTGAGGACCCTGAGGCCTTTAGGGTCCTCCAGTCCAGCTCCTCACTGCCCATGGCACTCATCTGGTCCCCCCTTCCAGGCCTAAAGGACTCTGAGGGACAGTTGCGGAGAGCTTCCTGGTTCAGGCCTCATGCCAGTGCAGAGGTGGACTTTGGAGAAGAAGTTCAAGGGCAGTGGTCATCAGTGTGTGCTTGATGCCCATCTCTACCCTCTCCTGCCGTGTGACCTTGAGCAAACGACTTCACCTACTGTGCCCCAGTTTGCCCATCTGCAGTGTGAGGATGATGATTCTTCCTAATAACCTCATGAGATTGTTTTGACAGTTCTTAAAGTCATGTCTGTGGCATGCTTGGCACTGAGGCTGCCACTCAGTGGCGGGTGTGCTCAGCTCCTGGGTCCTGCAGAGACTGGAAGTATCAGGGGATTCTAGAGATATTTGGGATACTACTTGGAGTGAGTGTCCCAGAAGGAGGAAGCAGGAGACACATTTCCGCTCAATAGCTCAAAGAATATTTTATGTGTCTTTAGGAATGACTCCCCTGGGGCCAGCCCTCCCTCCCTTTCACCTCCCACCCCTGCTCGGGCCTCATCCTCTCCTCCTGGACCATGGTCCAGCCTCCTCCCTGGCTCATCCTCTCCTCCTGGACCATGGTCCAGCCTCCTCCCTGGCTCCTGCATCCAGTCCATCCCCCATCCTGGCTCCAGGAGGATTCTTGAGACCAACCACATCCCTCCTCTACTCACACACCCTCCATGGCTCCCCACTGCTGTCTGGAGAAAGTCTCAGCTCCTCAGGTAGTGTTTAAGCCCCTTTAGACTCTAACTCTCACCCTACTCATGTCTAGTCCTGCAGAATGACTTCTTGTTCCTATAACCAGGCTCTGACTTCCCACCTCCTTGTGCTTTGCTGGAACTGTACCCCTGCCCCAAATACCCTTCGCAGTTAGATGAACTTTTACTCACTTGTCATTCCCCATATCCAGTACTCTTACTCTGAGAAGCCATCTGGCTTTACGGGTGGCTCTGGAGGTAGTAGCCAGGCTCTGATGCCCCAGACAGTTGGCCAGGGCTGGTTCTGAAGTCCAAACTTGACCCCGTGGGCCGAGCCTGCCTCCTGGGGCCATGAGTTCTGGGTGAGGCCGTGGTTTCCCTTGGGTGTGGACAGGCTCAGGGCTGAACCCGACTGAGAAGGAGACACAGGAGCCAGAGAGAAGTCATTTGTTGGCTTGTTCACTCTTTCATTTATTCATTCGATTGGCAATTGCTGGGCCTTGCATTTGGCCAGGCAAGGGGCTAGGTCCCTTAGTATCTGAGCTCTCCCCTAATTCTCACAGCCTGTGGAATAGGGATGGATCTTCCCAATATTGTAGATTTGATCTTTGGTACTCAGAGAGGTTAAATGACTTGCCCAAGGTCACATGGCTGCCGAGAGCAGATTTGAGCTCAGAGCCTTCTGACACTGGGCCTGAAATACTTCTGCCTTGTTTTTGTTAAGAGCAGGTGTTTTGGAGCTGGGTGGCCTGTGTTCAAATCCTGGCTTTGCCACTGTGCAGATGATGCCAGTGCCTGCCCGGATCCTTTTGGCCCTTTTCTGGATGTGATGGCCTGACCTCCAGCTGCAAGCACCTGCATTCTAGGGCTTTCTCTGGCACCGTGCACTGTGAGCTTGAGAGTTAATGCCCCAGGAGTGACCCTCAGCCAGTAACTATGGGACTGTAAGAGTTGATGTATAACACCCCAGCTCACTCATCCTCTGCTGGGTTGGCTTTGATATATGTGCCCCCCAGAGGTCCCCAGGAAGACTGAGCACTGAGCTGCCCCTAGCCATAACTCCCTTGGCAACCCCCCTTTACTGGCTGCCTTCCCTCCCTGTCTCACTTTTCTTAGCCCCCTGCCCATGTTTTTGGGGATCCCCCTCCAAACGAACCACTCTCCCTAGAACCCTTGCCGCAAGACCTGCTTCTGGGGAAGCCCAAACCAAGACAATCACTTACTCACCTGTAGCTTCAGACAAGTCATTTGACCTTTCTGAGCCAAGTAAAATGGGGAAAATAGTAGCAACAATGTCACAGAATACTTGTGTGGGTTGAAGGTATGAGTATATGAAAAATGCCCACTGCAGTGCCTAACACTGCAAGCCCATGTACGTGTTAAAGATAACAATACTAGTAATATTTTATTCCTAACAGAGCAAGTACTGAATAAATGTCAATCATTAGGATTGTGCTTACTGTTACTGTTTTTTTATTTCTTGAACACCGGCTATGTGTCAGGCTCTTGTGCCAGGCTCTCTCATTTTGTTCATTCATGACTTTTTTTCAGCTGCCCTCAGAGGGTTGAGTCTTCCCCACTTCTCAGATGAGGGAAGGGAGGCTCAGCAGGGTGCAGCCTTCATACAGCCAATTCTACAGCTCTCCCGGAGGACAGGGGAGGTGTGGGGAGGGAAAGCCTGGGGAAAGCTGGAACTGGGATCCTCCTCACTATCTTTCCTTCCCACCCCCTGCAGTATCTTCCAAATGAGAGGGGCCTGCAAGATGAGAAGAAGGTGCTGGACAACATGCACCATGTGATTCTGGTGTGGATTGGACCTGTCCTGCCGCTGTTGGTTCTGGTTCACCCTGACTACATTAAGCCCCTAGTGGGTGCATCGGGTAGGTGAGCTGGGCCTTTGAGTGATGGGTAACCCCTTAACTCCCAGAGCTCACCTGGGCTTCTAGGCACATCAGCTATCGGGGGGAAGGGCCATTTGAGTAAGGATTTGAAGGATGAATAGGGGTTCATCAAAGCAGCCATGGTAATACAGGTAGGGGGAATAGCATGGGCAAAGGTGGACAATATCTAAGAGTCCCAAGAACTTTGAGATGATGTCTACCCACCTGGAAGTCAGAGCCAAACATGTTCGGATAAGCAATTGGTGGCCCAGGATTTTGTTAAGTGGTTGCTGCTTAATTCTAAGCCATGGCAGACCACCATTTGGGTTCTGACGTTCCCACTGCAGCTCTCCCTGCTTCACCTGGGTTGCCCCTGATTGGTGGAAGAGGAGATGTAGAAGGATTGGTTCTCCCTTCTGCAGTCCACACCTCTTCCAAGGTGTAGGACTCCAAGGTGTGCTTGGCAAGCTCTTGTTCAACCTTCAACACCCAGATCCAATGACCCTTTCTCCAGGAAGACCTGGGGCTGACCCTCCAGAGAGATCATAGCTTTCTCCTCTGGGCTTTTCCATTCTCAGTCCTAACCCTCTTAGGCTGAGTGTGTCTGCATCCAGCCCTGTCTTCCTCATAGGAGTCTGGATCTGCGGTGTGGCCTCGCATGTAACTGGGGACCACCAGAGGCATCAGGGGCATTTGAGAGAGGAGGGAGGAATGAAAAAGCTCTAGGAATTTTAGGTGTCTGGCCCCAGTTTGGGCCTCTACAAAGCTGTGTCTAGAGACCACCATCAAGGCTCCTACCCTGGAGCCATGGAAGAGGAAGGGGCTACCATCCTTCCCTTCCCCTGCTATGCCCTCCCCACCATTACTACATTTGTGAGGGGATGCCCACCCCAGTGCACAAGTGGGGAACCTAGACCCAGGAAATGTGACTCTTCCGAAGGATGGGCATCAAGTTGTGGGAAGAGCCCTGGGCTAGGACTTAGGCACGTTGGGTGTGGATCATGGCTGAAGCCATACTTGCTGTGTGACCGAGAAATTCATGTAGGCTCACAGGGCCTCAGTTTCTGCTCTGTAAAATGGGGTGGTTGTGAAGGCTCCAGATGATGTGGGTAGGCACTCATGAGGGTTTGTTCTCTCCTGCATTTCTCATATCCTGTTTTTCTTTCTTTCCCCTTCTTCCCTCACCCCTCCTCCATCCCCCTATTCCTAAGAGCCCCAGTTTCCTGAATACTGTCGTCCATGGTTGTGAGACCCCAAGTAGAATAGGGAGTGGAGCCCTCAGTGTGGCCTCAGGGCATAGTAGATTCTCAGGTCTCTGCCTCTCCTCTCCCCTCCCCTCCACTCCCACAGGACGGGCAGGACATCCACTGAGTGCCCCACTGGAGGGGCAGGATGGGGGGCTCTGGTTGAGAGGGGTGAGGCTGTGAGTCAGGAAAGACAGGCTTGGCCCCAAGCTGTGGATCGCATTCTCCACTGGGGCCTCCACAGGGCCACACCTGGGGAACTCGCTGCTCAGGACCCAAGCCCACATAGCCCATGGACCCTGAGAAAGGCACGTCTCCTCATGGACCTCTGTTTCTTCATCTTATGTTGGGCAATTGGGATAGAGAGCATTAATGGGTGAAAGGAGTTGAAAATGATTTATAGAGGATGAAACATGATATATAGGCATCTAATTATAGCTTGTCTTTCTATGTTCATTTTGTACGGAGTTGAAATTTACACAACATGTAATAAACCATTTTAAAGCGCACAGTTTTAAACTGTAAGGTATTTCAATTGTTCAAAATGTTGTGCAACCCTCAGCTCTCTCTAGTTTCAAAAATTTTCATAGCTTCATAAAACAGCCCGAACCCATTAAGTAATTACTTCCCCTTCTCCTCTCCCCTCATCTCCTGGTACATCCCCCCAATCCCCTTTCTATCTCTATGGCTTTGCCTGTTCTGAATATATCATAGGAAAGGAATTCTACACAATGTGGCCTTTTGCGACTTCTTTCACTCAGGAAAATGTTCCCAAGGTTCATACACAGTGTAGAGATGACCAGGACCTTATTCCTTTTTAAGCCTGAGTAATATTCCATTGTCTGGATATATGGATATACCACATTGGTTTATCCACTCCTCCAGTGACAGACATTTGGGCTGTTTCTACCCTTGTGCTGTTATGAATGATGCTATGAACATGAATGCTCATGTTTCAGTGTGGATGCATGTTTTCATTTCTCCTGGGTAGATACCGAGGAGTAGGAAGGCAGGGCCATATGGAAATTCTACCTTTAACTTTTTAAGGAACCACCAAACTGCTTTCCATTATGGCTAGGCATTTATTTTTCACTAGTAAGGGCTTGCTGAGGGCTGGAGACACAGATATTCATCTCACAAGTTCTTGACACCAGTGGCCAATAATTATAATCATAGTTATAAAAGTAGCCAGCAGTTGGTTAATTATTTATTTATGTGTACAAATATTTAATGAACACCTGCCATGTGCCAAGGATGTATTAGCTCATTGAGTTTTTGTAGAGATGTCACAAGGCAGGCAGGATTGCTCTACTTCTCCTCTGGCAGATGAGGAAACGGAGGGACAGAGGGCTAACATGCCCAGGTTAACACACAGAGTTAGTGGTAGGACTGGGATTTGAACCCAGACCTGGCCCGCCCAGAGGCCAAGCTCTCAACCACAGTGATATGGACCTTCCTGCTGGGCACTGGGTGGGGCCTTTTCTTATATGACCTCCTTCAGGGTAGATGTTACCATCCCCCTTTTACTGAAGGGGACACTGGTGGGAAAGGCAGCCAGGACACAGACTTTCCTGGAATCAAGTGGTCAGAGTTGGAGTGGAGCAGGGACCCAAGGATGGGAGAGCAAGGGTTCAGCTGGGGAGGGGTTTGGAGAAGACTTCTTGGAGGCAGTGTTGGTGAGGCTGGGCCTTGAAGGATGTTTGGAGTTTGCCAGATGAGAAGTCTCAGGTGGAGGGCTCTACCAGGGCAAAGGTGCAGTTGTGTGAAAGTGCCAGGGGAATTCAGGTGACTTGGGGTGTCTGGAGGGAAGATGATGTGTGGGGAGGAGTAGGCAATGCGACTGGAACTGAACTCAGAGCACCTGTGTGCAAAGCAAGTGAGCTTGTGTTTTACCCTGGGGGTGTTAAGGAATGAGGGGATGTGTCTGAGCAGGACAGCCATTGAGGTCTGTATATCAGAAAGACCCTCAAGGGGCCTAGCCTGGAGTCCAGATCCCAGAAAGTAAAGGAGTGACTAGACTTCCACCTTCTTCTCCAATGCTGCCTCTTCCTGGAAGCCTGCCTTGACTTCCAGCAGCCCTTTCTCTGCCTCCCTTCTGCTTCTGGCACACTTTCTATCTTCTTGATAATTGCACAGCGTGCCTCCGCTTCCCTTTCTTACCCCACCCGGAGTTCCTCAAGGCAGGGTGTGGAGCTGAGCCATCTCTGGTCCCCAGCATTGCCCAGCATGGGTTGGGTACAGGAAGGTGATAGAAGAGATGTTCTGAATAGGAGGACGAGTAGACAGATGACTGTGTGCACAATTGGCCAATTCCTAGGTAGTGTGTGTGTAGGTGGCTGAGTCACATATCAGATAAAAGTGACATCACTTGATTTTCAAGTACTTCCTTCCTGGGCCCCAGCCCATTCTGTCCCAAGTCTGCTCAACACACTAGAAAGGGAATTCACTCACTCACCCATTCATCTATTCATCCATCCATTTTTGCATTCATTCATCCTTTAGTTGGTTCATTCAATAAAAAATTTATTTAGCACTAAGGGTGCCTGGGTGGCTCTGTTGGTTAAGTGTTTGACTCTTGATTTTGGCTCAGGTCATGATCTCAGAGTTGTGAGATTGAACCCCATGTTGGGCTCCGTGCTGGGTGTGGAGGCTGCTTAAGATTCTTTCTCTTCCTGGGTGCCTGGGTGGCTTATTTGGTTGATTGTCTGACTCTTGACTTTAGCTCAGGTTATGATCTCAGGGTTGTGAGATCGAGCCCTGTGTCAGGCTCTGTGCTCAGTGTGGAGTCCACTTGTCCCTCTTCCTCTGCTCCTCCCCCTGCTCTGTCTCTCAAATACATAAATAAAATCTTTAAGAAAAAAAGATTGTCTCTCCTCTCCCTCTTATCCTCCTTCCTCTCTCCCTCTCTAAAAAAAACACATTTTTTAGCACCAGTATATCAGTGATCAACATGGTCTCTCCTCTCAAGGGGCCTGTAACTGGGTGGATAAAATCTAGAGGGACTGGTGGAGGAGGGATAGGATCCAAGCAGAGACTCAAAGGGTGAGGGAAGAATGTTTGAGGCAGAGAAGGCATGTAGTAGAAAGACCTGGAACAGAGAGAGAATGTGACTTTTTCAAGAAGATGAGGAAATTTTGTGATGTTAGCAGATAGAGCATGTAGAGATATCCTCCATGGAGGACAGAGGTATTTTGAGAGAGGTCTGAACTGGGGTAGATCATTCAAGGCTTTGAAAATAGTCTGAGCAGCTGGTGGTTGTGGCTAATGGGTGTGAGTAGGAAGGGACACGGTGAGATCTAGCATCTGATAAGACCTAGACCAGAGTGCAGGGCAGACTGGAGACTGAGAGCACAGGAGGTATAATTCAGATGGCCTGAGTTGGCAGAAAAGAGGGGTGATTAGGGTGAAGAGGGCTGTCCTAGATGGAGAGCACAGCCCAGACAAAGGTTTGGAAGTAGGGCCAGCATGTGGGATAATTTGGTGTATGTTGATGAGTGAGATAGGAGAGGCATAGGGGGGCATGATGGGGCAGGGCCTTCAGTGCAGACTAAGCTTGAACTTTCTTACCAGGGTGATAGGGAGCCATGGGAGGTATCTGAGCAGGGGAGGCTCATGTTCAGATCAGCATGTTTTAAGGATCTTTCTGGGGCAGGTACAGAGGATGGACTGCAGGGGTGACGTGGAGGTCAGAGCTCAGAGAGGAGGCCCAGGAGGTCATAAGGAGAGGTCAAGCATCACAACTTTGTTTTGAGTCATCATCACCTCTTCTCTCTCCGCAGCTGCCATCGCCCCCAAGGATGACCTTTTCTATGGTTTCCTGAAACCTTGGTTGGGTGAGTGTGGGACTGGGTGAGTTGGGCTGGGGCTTCAGGGAACAGGGGGTGGGGGATGTGCTTTCTTATAGTGTTTCAGAGTAACAGGAAAGGCCTCTAATCTCAGTCTTCTGGGCCCAGGTGATGGACTGCTGCTGAGCAAAGGTGATAAATGGAGCCGGCATCGCCGCCTGCTGACACCTGCCTTCCACTTCGACATCCTGAAGCCCTACATGAAGATCTTCAACCAGTGCACTGACATCATGCACGTGAGTTGCAAGGTTTCTTGGGAAGAGGGTGTCCTGGGAGTGAGACCGGTCCAGGCTCTGACTCATGGGTAAGCTGGGTGATGTCAGGAAGCTTCACTTCCTTTACCCTAGAAAGTGGGCTTGTAGTGAGCAGGCAGTGAGGTCATTGTCAGGCTGGCTTAAAGTCTGCAGTCTCCACGTCAATTTGTCATGTGTCTCTTTCTCTTCCAGAGTAAATGGCGGCGCCTGGCACAGGGCTCAGTGGTCTCCCTTGATATGTTTGAACATGTCAGCCTCATGACCCTGGACAGTCTTCAGAAATGTGTCTTCAGCTACAACAGCAACTGCCAGGAGTAAGTGTGGCCTCCCTGGGGAAGATAGAGCCCGTTGCTCTAGGGCAAGGTGGTGGGAGAAGAAAGGAAACTCTCAGGTGTTAGGCATCCCTGGGCTGTTGGTGCTCTGCCATTGACGTGCTGTGTGTTTCTGAAAACAAACATCACCTCTCTGAGCCTATCCCCTTATCTGAAAGTGGAATCCCAATTCCTTTCCCATAGCCCTTTTGTGAGTATTGAGATAATGTCAGTTGATGGTTTTGCATACAGTAGGTGTTCAATAAATGCTAGTTTCCCTCATTGCTCCATGAAGAGTAGTTTGGCCTTTGGAAAGTGTCTCCCCACTTTCTGAGCCTCGGTGTCTTTTTTTTTAAAACAAGGATGACAATCCTTGACCCTTTGAGAGGTATTTTAAGTATAAAATGATGTCGGGTGCTTGGGTGGCTCAATTGGTTAAGTTTACAACTCTTGATTTTGTTTCGGGTCATAATCTCAGGGTCGTGCAATCAAGCCCCATGTTGGGCTCTGTGCTTGTGGAGCCTGCTTAATATTCTCTCTGTTTCTCTCCCTCTGCCCCTCCCCTCTGCTCGTGCTCTAAATAAATAGCACTTTGTGCTTTAAAAAAGAAAAAAAATAAAATCATGCCACACTGCCCTGGCACACAGTAGATGCTCAGTGAATATTTGTTGAATGAATGAATAAGATAACCACTGTCCTGGTTCATTCATTCATTCATCAGATATTTGGTGTCCCTACTATGTGCCTGATACTATGCTAGCTACTGGGAATATGGTGGTGAGCAACAGATGAAGTTTCAGTTCCTTGGAATTTATAGTCTAAGTGGGTATAGAAAGAATAAGAGACATTGTAAATGGCAAGTTTGTAGCACATAGTAGGTCCTTAATAATAAGCCGCTGACTTTGTTACTCTGGGCTTTGTAGGCTTATGCTTCAGTTGGGTAAGGTAGAGATGGCCTTAGTGATTGATTAGTTAATTAATCTGGAAATATTTACTGAGTGCCTACTATGCGCCACTTGTGGACTAGACACTATGAATACAGTGGTCAACAAAATAGACAAGGTCTTGCTCCTCTGGAATTTACATGTTGATGGGAAGAAAGGCAGTAACCATACACAAATAAATAAACAAGAAAATGACAGACTGTGACAAGTGTATGAAAACAAGCATACTTCAGGACCAAGGACAGCCCTTTGCACACCTGTCCCACTGATTTCATTTTGGTTTTTCTTTTCATTTTTTTTTTTAAAGATTTTATTTATTTATTCGACAGAGATAGAGACAGCCAGCGAGAGAGGGAACACAAGCAGGGGGGAGTGGGAGAGGAAGAAGCAGGCTCACAGCGGAGGAGCCTGATGTGGGGCTCGATCCCACAACACCGAGATCACGCCCTGAGCCGAAGGCAGACGCCTAACCGCTGTGCCACCCAGGCGCCCCTTCTTTTCATTTTTAAAAAGATTTATTTATTTATTAGAGAGCGAGAGTGAGCATGGGATTAGGGGGGATGGAGGGACAGAGGAAGAGGGAGGGAGAATCTTTTTTTTTTTTTTAAAGATTTTATTTATTTATTCGACAGAGATAGAGACAGCCAGCGAGAGAGGGAACACAAGCAGGGGGAGTGGGAGAGGAAGAAGCAGGCTCACAGCGGAGGAGCCTGATGTGGGGCTCGATCCCACAACACCGAGATCACGCCCTGAGCCGAAGGCAGACGCCTAACTGCTGTGCCACCCAGGCGCCCCTTCTTTTCATTTTTAAAAAGATTTATTTATTTATTAGAGAGCGAGAGTGAGCATGGGATTAGGGGGGATGGAGGGACAGAGGAAGAGGGAGGGAGAATCTTTTTTTTTTTTTTAAAGATTTTATTTATTTATTTGACAGAGATAGAGACAGCCAGTGAGAGAGGGAACACAAGCAGGGGGAGTGGGAGAGGAAGAAGCAGTCTCACAGCGGAGGAGCCTGATGTGGGGCTCGATCCCATAATGCCGGGATCACGCCCTGAGCCGAAGGCAGACGCTTAAACGCGGCGCCACCCAGGCGCCCCAGGAGGGAGAATCTTAAGCAGACTCCATGCTGAGTGTGGAACCTGATGTGGGGCTCGATCTCATGACCCTGAGATCAGGACCTGAACCAAAAACAAGAGTCAGATGCTTAATCGACTGCACCACCCACGCATCCCTTCATTTTGCTTTTTTTTTTTAATAACAGTTTTACTGAGATGTAATTCACATACCATATGATTCACCCATTTAAAATATACAATCTGTGGCTTGTAGGCATTTAGTCTTAGTGATGCTACATCTCTTTGGAAGTCCTAATCCTTTGGGCCTGTTTTAAAATGTACCTGGATTTTGGTTTTATTCCGGTATGATGAGGCCAACAGATCAGATGATTGGCATTAAAAAAATAGTTACTTACAGTTTCCAAGAGAAAGGGACATGCCACACCACTCAGGGCCACATGGGGAAGCACCAGTGTCAGTCAGGAGAAAGCGTGGCAGGAGACTTTTTTGTGGTTTCCGTGGGAAGGAACAGTATGGCAGGGTGCAGGCTTGGGACTGGCTAGCTTGAATAACTTCAGAGGGCTCTGGAGGCTAGGGGCTGTCTCTAGTGGTCCAGTACTTGGGGTGATTAAGGCCTGGAAATAGAGGCTCCGCCTGCTAAATTTCAGTGTCTGGGCTCTGGATTGTTTGGTTTTCATATGAAAGGCATGCTCTTGGGTGAATCATTGGCCATCTCTAAGAGCTGGCTGGTTCTGGGAGGGGCAGTGTCTCTCCAGTTAGAAGGGCCCGGCTGGCAGAGCATAAAGAATACTAGAAAATAAGAAAATCTAGTCTATACAGGGCCTCTCTCTGTCCCCAAGCATGGGGAGGAGAAGCTTGTCTTAGGGGCTAGGCCTGAGCTCACGTCTCTTCTCCCCCTACCCCCCACCTCCCCGACAGGAAGATGAGCGATTACATCTCGGCCATCATTGAGCTGAGTGCCCTGGTGGTCCGGCGTCAGTATCGCCTGCATCACCACATAGACTTCATCTACCACCTCACGGCGGACGGGCGGCGTTTCCGGCAGGCTTGTGACACCGTGCACCGCTTCACCACAGAGGTCATCCAGGAGCGGCGACAGGCACTCCGCCAGCAGGGGGCTGAGGCCTGGCTGAAGGGCAAGCAGGGCAAGACCTTGGATTTCATCGATGTGCTGCTTCTGGCACGGGTGAGGCTGGGCCCTGGAGGGGGAGCCCTGCCCAGGGCGGCCTCCTCTTGAATCGCATCGGCTGTGTAAAATGATAAACGTCCAAACAAACATAGATCTGGGATGCAGACAGGTGCAGCATGCGTGAGACTGACTGTATTAGTTTGTAGGGTTGCCATAACAAAGGGCTACAGACCAGGGGGAGTGAAACCACAGAAATTAATTTTCTCAAGGTTCTGGAGGCTAGAAGTCTGAGGTCAAGGTGTTGACTGGGTTGGCTTCTTCTGAGGCCTCTCTCCCTGGCTTGTAGATGGCACCTTCTCATGTACCCTTTGTCTTCCCTTGGCTTGGGTCTCTGTGGAAATTTCCTTTTCTTCTAAGGACACCAGTCGTATGGGGCTAGGGCCCACCCTAAGGACCTCATTATAATTGAATTACCTCTCTCAAGGCCCTGTCTCCAAATATGGTCACATGCTGAGGTACTGGGGGGTTAGGACTCCACCGTATGAGTTCTGAAGGTGGGGGGTGGGGGGGTGGGTGCAATGTTGCCCACCAGACTTATGATGATGAAATCACAAGACTTTGAGGAAATGTGACATTGCAGAGATTGCTTCTGTAGAATTTCTGAGCAGTGCTTGGGTTCTGGAGTCAGACAGCCCTGGGTTCCAGTTCTAGCCCTGCTGCTTAGTGAATGTTTGACCTTAGTCATCTGACTCTCCCCCCCGAGCCTCAGTTTCCACATTTATGACATGATGGTCATGAGGCGTGATCACAGACCCTTGTTGGCTGTTTGGTGCTAGCAGCTAATCTAGAAACACAGACTCCTTTCTTCCCTTCACCTTTCACTCTCCCTCCTGCTGTCTGTCTTTGTTAGACAAGCCGCCTACCTCTGTCTGCCTGGACTCCTTCCCCCTGCAGCTTGGCTTGAGAAAGGGGCAGATATCTTGACTTCAGGGGAGCCCTAGGATGTGGACGGTGGGATGAAGTGAGCTGAGTGTCCTCTCTGGCTCATTCCAGGATGAAGATGGGAAGGAACTGTCTGATGAGGACATCCGAGCTGAGGCAGACACCTTTATGTTTGAAGGTGAGAATGTGGGGTGAGGCTGGGGTAGGCCGGGGGGGGGCTGTTGTCTGAAAATCGCATCTTTGCTGTCTTCAGGCAGCCTCCATTTGAGCCCCTCCTCTGCCTACAGGTCACGACACAACGTCCAGTGGGCTGTCGTGGGTGCTCTTCAACTTGGCCAAGTATCCAGAGTACCAGGAGAAGTGCCGGGAAGAGATCCAGGAAGTCATGAAAGGCCGGGAGCTGGAGAAGCTGGAGTGGTCGGTCTGGGGTCAGGGGGCTGGTGGTGGCAGGTTGAGTCTAGAGTTTGCATTTATTTCTTGCTCTGGTCGGCACACATTTCTTGCTCTTGCCTGTATATTACTCTTGCTCCTGCTGGGTGGGTGTTGCTGAGTGGGGTGCCGTCCACACAGATGTGTGGGTTCAGGTCTGTTCCACGTGTCTCCTCATTCTCCTTGAACTAGCTTCTACCCTGGACACATTCTTCTCAAGGCAGATTCCAGAAGCACAAAGAGCCACAGTTTAAAACCTCTGCTGGCATTGTAACGTTCCATTTGGCTAAAGTAAGTCACATGGCCATGTCCAACAGGAGTGGGGCAGGATGTACATTCCACGCGCCTGAGCAGAAGATGTGGCAGAATCACATGCAAAGGGCATGGGGTGTACGATTCAAACACAGGTGTGGGGTGGGGGCAGTGAAGAATCGGGAACCATAATCCAAACTACTTCAGATGTGTGCCATATAGAGCTGATTCTGGGTGCCTCGAAGAAAACACACCAATAAATAGCATTGAACAGTGAGAAGGAAAGCTCTTTTCTGTTCAGTGTCCACTTTTAGATTTTGATGTCAGGGAGACACTCTCAGTTGGGTGCTGTTGTATCTCGAACTCCTTGTGAATCTGCCCTTTTATTTATTTTATTTTTTTTTAAGATTTATTTATTTGTCAGAGAGACAGCGAGTGCGCACAAGCAGGGGGAGCAGCAGGCAGAGGGAGAAGCAGGCTCCCCGCTGAGCAAGGAGTCAGATGAGGGACTCAGTCCCAGGACCCTGGGATGATGACCCGAGCTGAAGGCAGACGCTTAACCTACTGAGCCACCCAGGCATCCCAGGAATCTGCCTTTTTAACAAAGGGAGAAGATGGCTCAGTTTTTGAGGACTGGACAGGAGATGGTCTAGCTAGAATTTAATAACTCTTCTGTTTTCCCAATGGTGTTTATGTTATGGGTACTTTTATGCCAGACATGCTGTTTGGCCTTTATGGTAGTGACATAAAGTTTCTTTGAAAGAGAAAGAAAATGATCCAGATCATGGACCAAGGGTTATAATTAATCCAATTTGGGGCCCTGGAGTCCAATGGAAAAAGGTTAATAACAGCATAAGGAGAGAATGTATGGGTTTTTAAATACTGAAATCAATCCATACAGGCTGGCAAACTGCCGTGGCCCTGGGCCCCCCTGCCTATCCTGGCAGTACTCCCAGCTGTCCTCTGACTGCCCCATAATTAATCAGTTAAAGGGTTAATGCTGGGCATGCAGAAGCCCGCTGGTGCTGCTCTGATTGGTTGTGGGTCAGATATTTTGCACGCTGAGGATTAGTGATATGTGCAAATGCCGGAAGCTGGGGCAAGTCTGAGATCCTGGACTGGTTTCCTGTGTGGTTGCTCCCGAATGCATGTGTGTGTGCGTGTGCATGTGTGTTTAGGGAAGGGGATGTTTGTGGCTGTGGCCTGGCCCCAGGTCACCCACGATTCCATGTTCTATGCTCCCCAGGGATGACCTGACTCAGCTGCCCTTCACCACCATGTGCATCAAGGAGAGCCTACGCCAGTTCCCGCCAGTGACCTTGGTCTCCCGCCGCTGCACAGAGGACATCAAGCTCCCAGATGGGCGCATCATCCCCAAAGGTGCCCATGATGTCCTCCCGGCTGCTGGGCTGCTCTGCTGCCTAGGGGGGCCTGGTCATACCTGTCCCAGGTGCACCCTCCCTGTAGATGGGGCATTTCTCTGTTTGGCTTTTGCTTCTGGGATGAGGGAGGAGATCCAGCTGTGTGTGGGGGAGGCAGAGATGGCTGAGTCCAGGTGGAAAGGCAAGAGTGGGTGTGGCAGGGTGGGCCCTGTGAGGGTGCAGGTAGGGGAGGGATGGTTTCGTTCAGTTGTCAGATACCCCTTGGAGACTAAGCTCAAGTGATGCTGGAGATCTAGAGAGGCCTCGTTCCCAGACCCAGCTGTTGAGTACCACCCAGTCTGAGGGAGACACAACAGGGCACAGACATCCCCATCACATGGGGTCAAGGATGGGCTAAAGGGAGGGACAGGGGCTGGAACAGCCTAAAATAAGGAGCGATGACTTTATGTGTGGTAAAATGCAGGGAGGGCTGCCTGGAAGAGGCAACATGAGAGGTGAGCCTCGGAGGTTAAATGTGAAAGAGAGCATATTTATGGAGCAGAGTCTCAGGTAGTAAAAGACCTTGAATGCTGGGTTGAGGCACTTGAACTTAATCTTCAGGATAGTAGGGAGCCATGGGAGGTATTTGAGCTGAGGAGGAACAATGTCAGATATGTGAGTGAGAAAGATCCCTGTGTGGCCAGCCTGGCAGCTAGAAAGGGGGAGTGGGGACCTCTAGGGAGATGGGGATCTTTTAGGGAGCAGCAGGGGAGTGGAGAGAGCAGCAGAATTTTTCAGAGAAGGCTGCGCAGGAAAGGGTAGCAGATAGCTCATGGGAGCAGCATGGCTCTAGGAAGACCAGGGAAGGAGGAGGTCTTCAGAGAAGGCCCTGGTTCCCCTCAGCCCCAGTGACCCCACTGACCCCACCCTCCCCACAGGAATTATCTGCTTGGTCAGCATCTATGGGACCCACCACAACCCCACTGTGTGGCCTGATTCCAAGGTGAGCCCCTGCCTCAATTCTCCCTTCCCTCGGCTTCTTCCTCCTCAGAAGGGGTGGTCCTGGGGTGGTGAGGCCTCTCTACCCTGCTCCCCAGGGACCCAGATGACCTGGCTGGGTACAGAGCTTGAGTGCCCCTCCCCCATCTATTCCCTCACTGTTGATTCATTAGGTCCTCAAATATTTATCGAACACCTGCTGTGTGCTAGACTCTGTGCTTGGCACTGAGGACAGAGAAAGTTACTGCCTTAGCCCTCATGGAGCTCATGGTGAAGTTCAGGGGAAGAAAATAAGCAAAAACTATCATTGTGGATATTGATACATGTGCAAAGGAAATAAAAACTGGAGTGGGGTGGGGCACACTTTAGCTCAAGTGATGAAGAAAGGCCTTGGGGAGGAAGAGAGATTTGAGCTGAGACCTGAAAAGTGTGAAGAGCAGGGAGAAGCCTGTTCCAGGCAGAGGAGACAGGAAGTGCAAAGGCCCTGTGGTTGTAATGAGCCTGGCATGCTTGAATAACAGAAAGAAGAGGGTGTGGCTGGGCTAAGGCCTCAGACTCACCCCCCGGCTAATCCTTCCTAGGTGTACAACCC
Source organism: Ailuropoda melanoleuca (assembly GCF_002007445.2). Classification (NCBI taxonomy): domain Eukaryota; kingdom Metazoa; phylum Chordata; class Mammalia; order Carnivora; family Ursidae; genus Ailuropoda; species Ailuropoda melanoleuca. The sequence continues at coordinate 11,429,537 of NC_048221.1, forward strand.
CTATCGCTTTGACCCAGACAACCCACAGCAGCGCTCCCCACTGGCCTACGTGCCTTTCTCTGCAGGACCCAGGTAACTCTTCTATTTCCCCCAGTCCAAGCCCAGTATAGGAGGGTCACGGAGGCCAGTGGAAGGTCAGGGATGTGCCGATCAAGAGCAGAGACCACCTCCCACCCAGATGTGCTTTCTGCCAACCCGTCACGCTTTCAATGTACCAGGATGTCCCCAAATCAGACTCTGTGATAGTATCCCTGGGTATTGAGCACCTGCTGTGTGCCAGGCCCTAAGTTCTGAGCTCATATGCTCCCAACGACTCTATGATGCCACTGCCCCCATTTTACAGATGAGGGAACTGAGGCTTATAGGGGGAGGTCATTTACCCAGGGACTGCCCCCTTCTTGGCTCACACAGCGGCTGAGCCTGAGCCCCACCCCTGTCCCCCTTCCTCTAGGAACTGCATCGGACAGAGCTTTGCTATGGCCGAGATGCGCGTGGCCGTGGCGCTGACGCTGCTGCGCTTCCGCCTGAGCGTGGACCGAACGCGCAAGGTGCGGCGGAAGCCCGAGCTCATCCTGCGCACGGAGAATGGCATCTGGCTCAACGTGGAGCCGCTGCCTCCACGGGCCTGAGCGCCCGCGCCTCCCTGCGGTTCCCGGGGGCCCAAGCCCCGCCCAGAGAGGCCCTGGCCCCGCCCCCAAGATACTGAGGGCAGAAACCACGCCCCTCGAAGTTCAGGTTCGGCTACTAGAGGACCAGGCTCCTCCAGGGAGCAGCCTGACAGTACAAGCCACGCCCCTCACCACAAGGCTCCGCCTCCTGGCGGTGTGGTCCCGCCCCTTGAGGTCCAGGTCCCATCGCCTGAGGGCGTGGTCCGGCTCTCCTGCTTGAGGGAAGAGGCTTGGCCATGTCCCCTTGGGCCCAGACCCCTGCCAGGATCCAGAGCATTTCGGGGCCTCAGGCCCCACCCACCCAGCCATCCGAGGACTTAAGACTCAACACCTAAGGCCTGTGGGATTCAGGACCAGTCCCCCTCATGGATCCCTGCTGTCTTCTAAGTTGAGGACTTGGGAGCTGGAGCCCGAAGTTAGAGCCTTGAACCCGGACATCACCTTGAGGCTCCCAGCTCATTTGGGCGAACTCCTCTGGCATCAGGCTGCATCCCAGGGTCCAGGAGGTGTGCTTCTGCTGTTGTGTTGTAAATCTAGACCCTCCCTCACAAGCCCCTTCCTTCCTCCCTTGCTGAAAGGCCCTTCGCTGAGTGTTCTGATTTTTGTGGAATAAAAGCCAGGGACGCAGATGTCCCCACCGTCCACCCCTAGCTCAGCCAGACACTTCCCTTGGAGCCCAGGAAGGAAACGAAGGTCCCTGGGCGGTTGGGAGGCACATGAGGGAAGCTATGGGCTAGGAGGCCGGGAAGCCATTTGCCCTCAGACATAAACTCAGGCTTTTTGGGACAGTTTGTGCATTCATTTATCTCGTCAACAGACCACATATTAATTAAGTGCTTGTTGGCACTGGGCCAGGAGCACAGCCGGGCCCAATTCCTGTCCTCGGGAGAACAGGGGACAGATGTTGAACACATAATTCCACACGTAAGTTTATTTGTAATCCATGACAAGTGCTCCAAAAGAGAGGCGCTTGGCGCTCCGCGAACACACCAGGCGGGTGGCTCAGGGAGATCTTCTCTGATGCTGAAGTGAGGGTACAAGCTGAGTGGTGACAAGGGACAGAAGAGCATCTACAAATGTCCCCAGGTGAGGGAGAGCGTGGCTGGATCTGGAGGAGGGGGGCAGAATGGAGGAAGGTTGGTCAGGGGCCAACTGTCAGGAACTGCGGGCTATATCTCACTTCAGGCCTTATGCTGAGAGCCTTAGGGAGCTCTAGGGGGTATGTGAGCAGGGGGCAGGACAGGGCATGGTCAGATGAGGGCTGGCAGGGAGGTGGCTTGGAAGGAGGGGGGCACTGGGAACTGGAAATCTGGGGAAGAGGGAGACTGAGGTCCAGGTAGGACAGGAAGGGTGACTAGCCACAGAGGCTGAGGTGAGGGAGGAGGTAAGGGTGATTCCCAAGTCTTGGCTGGGGGAACTGATGATGGCATAGTCCCTGACATGATGACACGGAAGATGGGGTGGTGATGGTGTCTACAATAATTGTATTAATTCATCAAATATTTATTGAGCATCTGCTGTGAGCCAGGCCGTATTTGAGCCCTTACATAATAGACATTTGCTGTGGGGGTGGGGGGATGTTAACAGATGACGGATAATAAATAAGCAAATAAATAAATTCACACTGGGCCTTGGAGGATTTTGACTTTTATTGTGACAGAAATGGGGAGCCATGGGAGGGTTCTGAGCAGAGCACCAGGTTTGTCATTTGGTCTTTATAGTATTCTTTTGGCTGCTAAGTGGAGAAGCAAGGGTTGGACTAGGGAGACCGGGTGGGGTGACTGCATTGGCCCATGTGAGAGAAATGATAAGTGCTATGAAAAAATTGAGCTGGGTAAGTGTTGGGGGGTGTTCAGTAATGCTGGTGGGGGTGATGTTGCTAGATCATCAGTGAAACCCTCACTGAGAAGGGGTCATTTCAACAAAGACTTTAGGTAGGAAAGGGCAGGAGCCATGTGAATATTTAGGGGAAGAGTGTTTGAGGAAGAGAGAAACGGTGCAAAGGCCCTGAGATAGGAACAAGCTTGGGGTGTTTAGGGGGCATTGAGGAGACCAGTGTGGCTGGAGGAGGAGCATGGAAAGAGATGAGGGCAGGGAGAGGATGGGAGCAGGTCACACAGAGCCTTGGAGTCCACTGACTTATGACAGAAATAGGGAGCCGTGGAGGGTTCTGGGCAGAGGAGGAACAAAATTTGTCATAGTCTTTGGTTGCTATGTTGAATAGAGACTGTAAAGGGAAGATGGGACTAGGGAGATCAGATGGGGTGACCAGATTTGTCCAGGTGAGAGATGACAATGGCTCTAAGCAAGCTGAGGGCTGTAGAGTGAAGACAGGTGCTTGGATTCTGATGACTGGTTGCTTCATGAAGGTTGAGCTGGCAGGTTTCCTGATACTTTGAATGAGGGATTTGGGAGAAGGGGGAACCCAGGTTTGGGTCTGAGAACCTGGAAAGATAGAAGTGACACCATGAGATGGAGAATGCTTAAGAGACTAAGGGTTTTTTGGGGGGTGGGGAGGGGCTGAGATCAGCATGTCAGTTTGGGGCAGGAGCAGTTGGAGATGTCAAGTGGGCAGTTGACATAGGCAGGTCTCGAATTCGGGAGGGAGTTTCGGGCTGGTGATATTCATTTGGGATTCCTCAGCACTTAGATGGTTGTTTAAAAAGCGCCAAGACTGGTGCGATCCCGGTGTGTGTGTGTGTGTGTGTGTGTGTGCGCGCGCGTGCATACGCACGCTCCCGTATTGCACCCGTGTGCACACAAGATGGTGGGGTTTCAGGACCAAGCCCTGGGAATCTCCAAAGCTGATATATCCATAATGAGATTTAAGTTGGTTGAGCGCTTCCTTTGTGCCCTCCGAATATTCGCACGTAATTCTCACGGGTACTGTTATGAGATGGGCACTGTCATTATCTCGTTTAATGGAGGTGGAAACGAAGTTCCCTAGAGTGAGATGATTCACCCAAAGTCCAACAACGTCCTCATAGCGTGGCCTCAGCGGGATGGCTTACCCGTCAGGCTTCTAGTGCTGGTCTGGGTCCCTAGCCTCGCTTTGCCTATAAGGGGGTGTCGGCAGGCGCGTGGAGCCGGGTGGGGTGGAGCGGGGTGGGGGGTGGTGCGTGGAGAGAAGTCAAACCTGGGAGGTGTGATGCTGGAGGCCACGGCAGTGTGCGTCCTGCGGCGCCCCCGGGTGGCGTGTGCTGGGATCGTCGGCCGGAATCCCCCGTCTGAGGCCACTCACCCTCCAGCAAAAATACTTGGTCTTGGGAGGCGACATATGTGGGGTCAAACCCCAGCTCTGCCCTTTTCTAGCGTTGGCCGTGGGCACGTGACCAGCCCTTTCTGGACCTCGGTTTTCCTTTGCCAGGTGGATTTTTCGTCATGCTTCTCATGCACATTAACTTTCCGCTAAGGTCGGTGATGGTGAGTGCATCGAGAGAGGGAGGAGGGGAGGCATGGGGCCCGTGGTCCCCGGGACCTGCTGCATCTGCGTGTCCGATTCTCCAAACACACGCAGGCCTGGGCCAGTCACTGGTTGCTGTGGGTATCCTTCCTCTCCTGAGTGTGTTGGAGGCTCCCTCTACTGGACGGTTGGGGGACAACAAGCTCTACGGCGCCTGATGTCCATTAGTCCAATGTGTGTGTGAGGTTGTGTGCGTGTGACTGTATGTTTGGATATGTGCACATGTGTGTAAGTGTGTGGATGTGTGCACTTGAGTGACCAAATGTGCCTGTGAGTGTGTGTATGTGTGCAAGTGTGGGTGCATTGTGTGAGTACATGTGTGCATGAGATTGCACCAAGTGTGCGTTTGTGAGTATACGTGCATCTATGAGTGTGAGTGTGTGTGTGAGACTGTGTGGGGGTGTATTGGGAAGAGAGGAGGGAGAACCCCACTCACTGGACAACTGTAAATGTCCACATCAGACCACTGTCCAAACTCTGCCCTGTTGCAGCAAGCAGGACATTCTGGAGAAATAATGCCCTTGGCAATGGCCCCGAGTAATGATTGGTGGGTGCCTGTTCTCTGCTGTGTCCCAGAGGTCCCCAGAGGGACTGAGCCCTAGGTGCCCCAAGTAGGAACTTCCTTGACAAAGCCCCGTTTCCCTATTGCCTTCCCTTCTCTGTCTCACTCCATCTCACTGCCCTACTGGCATCTCCTGGGGTCACTTTCCAAAGAAAGAACTTGCAGTTGAATTCCTGTCTCAGAATACAGTTTTTGTACTTGTACTTGAATCCTTGCATTACAGTCTACTTCTGGGAAAACCAAACCAAGACATACAAGTCACTCCTCCAATCCCCACAAGTCTATTACTATGGCATTTTTACCAAGAAGGAAACTGAGGCTCAGAGAGGGCAAGTCACTTGCCCAAGGTCACACAGCTGGAGAGTGGCAAAGGTGGGCTTTGACCGTGGGCCATCTGACCCTGGCACTTGCTCCCCCTGACAACTTCCTCTTTGATGAGGACCAAGGGAATGAAGTGTGCTCAGGGGCGGGGAGGGGGGATTCACAACCGGTAAGGTCCCTGATATGTGCACCAGAGACACCCAAGGCTCCTGGCTGATGCTCATGTCCTTATTCTGTTATAAAATAAGGGAAGTAATGTCAAACGCATACTTGATACTGACTGTGAGCCAGGGAGGTTGTTATAAGTACTTTATTCATTTAAATCCTCTCTCTCCAAGTATTACATTGGCTTGAGGTAAAAAAAAAAAAAAAGCAAGTGTAGAAATTGAATCATGCTTTTGTTTATGGAAGTGTAGACACTTAAAAAGGAAATTCTCCCACGGTGGCTTCTGCTCCCTACTCCCAAGCCCAGCAGTTTGGTGTGATTTTTTAATTTTCAGTTTGAAAAAAATTGCATATGTGAACATTTTTCAATGTACATACAAACATTTTTGCACACATAACCATTTTTTAAAGGACTTCCAATGTTGGGAAAAGTATTCTTTTTGTTTTGTTTTAAGATTTTATTTTATTCATTTGACAGAGAGAGGGAGAGAGAGAGAGCACAAGCAGGGGGAGCAGCAGAGGCAGAGGGAGAAGCAGACTCCCTGCTGAACAGGGAGCCCAATGCGGGGCTCAATCCCAGGACCCTGAGGTCACAACCTGAATTGAAGGCAGACGCTTAACCACTGAGCCACCCAGGTGCCCCAATGGAAATGTATTCGTTCTAGTTAGTTGTTATTGTATAACAGACTGCCAGGAAGCTTAGTAGCTTAAGTGGCAAACGTTAGTTTGCTTGCTATGATTTGGGCAGGGCTTAGCTGGGGCAGTGTTCTCTACTCAACATGGGGTCAGCTGGGGCAGCTCTTCTGAGGCTGGACAACCCACACCCGAGGTGGCTCACTCTCCTGACTGGCAATTTGGTGCTGGCTGTTGGCTGGGGTCCTTACTTCCTCTCAACGTGGGGCCTCCCCATGGGGTTGCCTGGGCTTCCTCTTAATATGGCAGCTGAATCCAAGCAGGTGTGTTCCAAGGGGACCAGACGGAAGTTGCAAGTCTTCCTACAACCTAGATTCGCAAGTCCCCAGAGTCACAGAAGACAGCATGGGTTCAAGGAGAAAGGAATGACAGTTTACCTCTGTGGCAGTCAGGGTTCTCCAGGGAAACAGAGCTAATAGTATCGAGCTCTCTCTATCACCTATTCATTATCTACCATCTATCTATCCATCCAGCTATCTACAACTATCATCTATCTATATATTGTGTATTTATCTTTGGATAAATATATGTGATATAAATATTATATATAAATTTCTATCTTAAGATTTATTTCTCTTAACATATATATATCTTAAAATAAAAATATACATACATATATGTATATATAAAGATTTATCTTAAGGCGTTGGCTCATGCGACTGGGGGGCTGGCAGGGTTGAAATCTGTAGGCCAGCAGGCCACCAGGCTGAAAACTCACGCAGGAGTGGATGTTGTGGTCTCAGGGCAGAATTTCTTTGGGAAACCTCAATTTTGCTCTTAAGACCTTTCAACGGGCTGCATGAGGCCCATTCACATGGACAGGGTGTGATTTACTCCTTTACTTAAAGTCAACTGATTTTAGGTGTTAACTCCATGTACAAAACACCTTCACAGCAACACCTAATAACTGTTTAGGTAAACAGTGGGTACCAAAGCCTAGGCTAGCTGACACAAAAAACTTGTCACACCCTCTCAAGGGGAGGGCTACCAAAGAGTTCACTGCCATCTGTAATCTACCGCTTGGGGGCAAATGGTCTCTTTTTAGGACACTGCACTTCCTGAGGCTCCCTTCTCCAAGTCTCCCTTCTGTGGCTTGGGTGTTGGTGGTGGTCAGGCTGGTTTCTTCGAGCAATCATCACCCAATAATCAGAGAGGGAGAGAGAGGAGAAGGAAGAGGAGCAGGAGAAGGACTGGGGCAGGAGGAAGGGGAGGGGAAGTGGAAGGAGGAGGGAGGAGGCGAAGGAGGGGGGAGGAGAGGAGAGGAGAAGGGGGGGAGAGGAGGGGCAGGTGGGGGAGGAGGGAGGGTATCAATGAGTACAGTACCTATGAAATACCCTTGTGGTTGTTCCTAGCTGTTGTGTGCCCTCTGAATTTTTCTTGAGTTTTCCTCCTGGCTTTTTGCCTCCTCCACCAGTTCATTTGGTCTTCCGCTGCCTGGGCCGGGAATCAGGCAGATCTGCCAGCTGGTCTTGTGCTCAACACAGCTTCAGGAGCCTGTCAGTTTCGACTTCTTGATTATGTGGAGTGAAACCCCAACACCACTGCTCCGCTGCCCTGTTTGCAGGGGCTCTACCAGCCCTGGTTGTGTCAGCACGTTTGAGGACAGAAGCAAGAATGAACATGTCTAAGACAAACATGCATGCCCCACCCCGTACTAGGTCTTTACAGTCCTGGCACGGCTTCATGGGGTGGTCCTTATTCATGGCCCACCCCTCCTCATCATTCAGGTTTCTGCTCAAAGGTCACCTCCACAAGGCAGCCCTCCCTGATTGCCCTGTCTGAATATTCCCCCTTGGTCACTTGCTAGCATGTCTCGCTCTGTTAATTTCCTTCATTACTACCACCATCTGACTTGGTCTTATTTCCCATTGGCTTCCCCCATCAGACATGAGCATCACCATCCAGAGACCTCATTTGTCTTGTTTATCCTGGTTCCAGGTCCTATCACTGTGCCTCATACAGAGTGGGCGCTCAAGTACAGTTTGTTGTTGAAGAATGTGCTATCTGGGAGGTGTAAGTCCCCCTCTCCATTTTACCGAGAAGTGCATGAAGCTCAGAGAGGACAAGTGACTTGACCAAGCGAGGCTCAGGGCCAGGCTCTGAACTCTATTGTGCTGAATCCAGAAATGTTCCTTCCCAACGGCCAAGGAAAGGAAAAGAGGGACTCCAGCCACCATGCAGCCTGCATGCTTGCTCTAGAGAGACCCCAGGCTGACTCCTGGGAGGTGTGTCTCTGTGGTGACACAAAAGAAAAACTGCTTATCTGTTTTGTGCACAACTAAGCGCTGCCCCCACCCTGTGCCAATCCTTTTAGTATTTTAGTGGTAAAAGTTACAGCAGCTCAGTGAGGGAGAGAGAAAGAATCTGAGACAAGTAGCAAGTTAAAAGGGTGAAGACTCCAATTGTACTTTCTCCAATTCCACTTCCATGTGTGGATTCTTCTGGAACTTTTTCAATACATATGCAAACATGTGCACACACAGACCCCTATGCACATTCGTAAGTTGTATATATAGATGAACCCATTATTCACATATCACATAGAGTTGTACTTTCTCCTGTCCTCTCTGCCTGTGTCTGATAGAAGGCTTGCAGTCCTCTGTGAGGTTCTATCAAGCCCATTTTACAGATGTGAAGACCGAGGCTCAGAGGGGGTGACGGGCCGCACCTGGGGCTGGTGACTCACAGAGTGACTGCCACCTCTGGTCTGACCCACGCTTGTCCGCTGCCTGGCTCCGGGTGGGACTGGAAGGGTCCCTGGAGAAGCATCAGCCTCTGCCTCTCAGTGTCTGTCGGCCCTCCCTCCAACACTGGCTGGGCAACATTCCATAAGCCAGGAGCCTGTGATTTGGCAGCTGAGACATTCCCTGTTGGATGAGAAAGGGACGCTCCAACCTCCTCTGACTCAGAGCAGAAAGTCCCCCCGCCGAGGCTCCCACACTGGGTCTTTTACTCCCTTTCTGCCTCCTGTCACCTGATCCAGGAAGTGAGGAGTCCCTGATGGATGGGTTCTGTCCTTCCTTCCATGGCCAGAGGCCAGTGGGGGTTCGAGTTCTTGGATGTGGTGAAGCAATCTTCAATACCCTGCTTCTGGATTGAATGTTGGACCAAATTTTGTCACCTGGGCTGGTTCCTTGAAGGACATGTTGGCTGTAATCAGGGTGCAGGTGTCAATGGAATAAGGACACACTCACTTATGCCCACTGTTGGGCATATTACCCCATGACTGCAGGGCCCTTTCAACAACACTTCCCACTCTCTCTCTTCATTCAGGACCCGCTCAAAGGCCACCTCCTCCTGGAAGCCCTCACATCGTAATCACTGTCAGATACATTCTTGATCATTTACTCAATCGATCACTGACTGTCTCCCCACTAGATGTGAACCCCTTGACAGCAGGGATGGTGTCCACCATGCTCATTGCTGCATCTCAAGCATCTAGAATACTGCCCAGCACATGGTAGGTGTTCAGTAAACACACAACCTGGACAAAGATAGATTTTCCACCTCATTTGACGAATAAAAAAACTGAGGGACAGACAGGGTAAGTTTCCTAAGGTACCTTGCAGAGCCTGACTCAGGTCTCTTTTTTCTTTCTTTTAAAATATTTTATTTAGGGGCGCCTGGGTGGCTCAGTCATTAAGAGTCTGCCTTCGGCTCAGGGTGTCATCCCGACATTCTGGGATCGAGCCCCACATCAGGCTCCTCGGTTGGGAGCCTGTTTCTTCCTCTCCCACTCCCCATCCTTGTGTTCCCTCTCTCACTGGCTGTCTCTCTGTCTGTCAAATAAATAAATAAAATCTTAAAAAAATAAAATATTTTATTTATTTACTTTAGAGAGAGAGAGAGAGGGTGTGCACACGACTGTGGGGGGAGGGGCAGAGGGAGAGGGGAAGCAGATTCTCCAATGAGCAGGAAGCCCGACACAGGGCTTGATCCCAGGACCCTGAGATCATGACCTGAGCCGAAGGCAAATCTTAAAAGACTATGCCACCCAGGTGCCTGACCTAGGTCTCTTAAACAAGTACATCTCAAACTTTGATGTGCACACAAATCTCTGGAGATCTGGCAAAAACATGAATTCTGGTATACCAGTGATCTATCACTGGATAACAGCCCCCAAAACTTACTGGCTTAAAGCAATGACCATTTTATTTTCTCCTGTGACTCTGCACGTTGTCTGGGCTCAAGCAGAAGGGTCTGCACCTCATGATATCATCTGAGGCAGTGGTATCATCTGGAGGCTCAACTGGGCTGAGATGTCCAAATGGCTCCTTCACGTGGCTGGCGGTTGATACGCGTGATTTGCTGGGAAAGCAGCTGGGGCTGTTGATCTGAGCTTCACGAGAGGGAGGCCCTTCCATGGGCTTCCTCGCAGCATGGCAGCTGGGGTTGCGTTCCAAGAGCAAATGTCAGCATTGGGCCACCCTCTGTCACCCATAACTGGCATGGCACAAGCCCTACCACACCCTATTGGGTACGCAGTCCCAGACCAGTCCAGATTCCAGGAGAAGGGAGATAAATTCCTCCCCTTACTGGTGACAATGGCAAAAAAAATTACAGCCACCACCTTTGTGGGTCTGCGTTAGAGCCTGAGATTTTGGGTTTCTAGGATGCTGCTGGTAATGCCAGTGCTCATGGGCTGAAGACCCCAATTTGAGGGGTCAGTTCTTAGAGCTCACGGCTACAAAAGTCCCTTTCTTCCCTGAATAGTTAGTGACCACCCACTATGTGCCAGGATTCACCTTCACCTGTGCTGTCCCGTGGAATGACTTTGCTGTATGGCTTAAGGGAGTTAGTGTACCTCCCCGGCCCTTTCTTCCTTCCTCTTTCTTCCTGCTCCTCCTCACACCTATCTGGCGGCAGAGCAGGAGGAATATCTTGGGCGGCGTACCTCAACTTGCTGAGGGCTTCAAGCAGCCACCTGCGACTGGATCAGGCGGGGCTGGAAGGAACGTATGGGTTGGGGAGAGGAAATGCATTTCCCTAGCACCCTGTCATTGCAGGAAAAATGTCTCTTCCAGTTCTCTTGCTTAGTGGGTCCATCCTTCAAACTCATCCTCATCTTGGAGGCTGACATGGGGAGACCTCATTAGGGGTCGAGACCATCTCACAGGGAAATTCAGGACAGGATCTGGACAAGATGTGCCCCCTCTCAGGCCCTCATCTGGCATCCCATTTCCCAGATGGCAAGACTGAGCCACAGGGGGCTGGCACAGTCCACAGTCACAGCCAGGGACGGGGCAGAACGCCATGCAGGGTCTCCCAGCTCTGCTCCCTCTGTCTGGGCCCCACCCTCTCCTGGACCCCTGCAGCCTTACCTCGTCAGGCCCAGGTGTCCTCTTCAGACTGGACCCTTACCCCCTGAATCTGATGCAGGTAATCCCCAGCCAGGCCCATTGCTTTGTTCCTGCCCCCAGCAGTCATGTCTACCCAGGCCCTGGGCTGCTTGGAGGCAGGCCTTGAACTCCTGCCAGGGTGTGCAGTCCAGAGGCCAGAGGCTTCCTGATTGTCTTCTGAGAATGGTGCAGGCCACCCTCTTTAATCACATGTGGAGGGGAGCCCCAGATATATTTTGGTAGGAGGTTGGCCTGATCCTGTTCCCATGGCACCTGAACTCTCAAGGTCAAGCGTTTAGCTGCCACAGCCCAGCTTTAAAAGGGCAGGGGTGGCTGTTAACTTGGGGGCCCAGAGTCACCTTTGCCCATCTCCCAACTCCTCTCCCACCGCGCGAGGGAGGCGCTGAGCTCTGAGGATCCCCCACCCCGTCCATGTGACCCAGGACTGGTTTCTCTGTGTATCCTGCTTGCTCCGTCCTCAGGTCTTGGGCGGCTGCCAGGTGGGGAGGTGGCAGACAGGCGTGCCGCCATTGGCTGATGCAGCCAAGCCCAGCCTCCCCCAGCTCAGAAGTCAGGGGCCAAGGACAAAGACCTGCCCGTAGAAGGGGGGCAGAGCTTGTGTGGAATAAGTGCCTCTGGACAGAAGGTGACCGGCTGGGGCTGGCAGGGCTGAGAGGGTTCCTGCCTGGGAGCCGGGAGGGGGCCCTGCCCCAGGCAGAAGTGACGCCAGGAATCCGGCTGGCGGGGGATGGTGGTTTCCTTGTAGCTGGATCTTGCGGCAACCTCCCAGTGATTGATGAGTTTGGGTGTTTTTTCATAAGTTTCTCTCTGTCTCTTTCTTCTCCTTCCTCCACCCCAATCTCTTCCTCTCACTCTGCCTCTTCCTCTGGAATTCCCCGCGTTCACCTCCCCTCTTGGAGCCCGCATTTGGCCAGTTCCCAGGACTCACCATCCCTGCCCCTCCATGTCCCTGTCCCTCCCATCCTGCGGCCTCTCTCCCTCTGTTTGTGAGCAGTCCAGGGATCTCACCTTTCTGCCCCATTCCTGGGTCTCAGGAGCTCACCCTCTATCCGCTCTGCCCAGGATGTCACAGCTGAGCCTGTCCTGGCTGGGACTGGGGCAGCTGGCAGCCTCCCCATGGCTGCTCCTGCTGCTGGCTGGGGCCACCTGGCTGCTGGCCCGTGTCTTGGCCTGGAGCTACAGCTTGTATGACAACTGCTGCCGCCTCCGGTGTTTCCCGCAGCCCCCGAAGCGGAACTGGCTTTGGGGTCACGTGGGCCTGGTGAGTGTGGGTGAGAGGAGGAGTCTGGAGTATCAGGGTGGATGGACTTCCTGAAGGGTCAGGAATGGGGCTCAGGGGTTGGGCTGGGGTCTGGGACAGCAGCGAAGGGCTGCATGAGCCAGGTCCCCTGGTGCCCCCACAGTCTCCCCAGGACCAGTATCCAGGGTCCACTCCCTGGCTGGCCCATCTTTGTTGGCCTCAGGTCAGCAGGTGCTCCTGTCTGGGGTTTGGCTTCTGCACAGGAATCAGCTATGACTTCTGCCCTCCCCTCCCCCCATGGGGGCACAGCTGGGCTGGAGGAGAGGTGTGGGCTGTCTGTCCTTTTCCTCGCCTTCTTCCTTTTGTAATCTTGTCTTCCACCACCAAGGTATATCAGTGGGCCCCATTGTTCAACTTGGATAAAAGTTGACCACTTCCCCTTTCAGAAGAAATCACTCTGGCCTCGACCTTGATGACCAAACTTATTGCACTTATTGCCCCCATTTGGCCAGTCTTTGCCTGCTCCAGCCTGGTTCCCACCCCCATCATGCTTCTGTGAGATGACCAGGACCTTGTCACCTCCCAAAAGCAATCTAGCCTTGCTGACCACTGACTGGCCCTGAACCTCCTTGTTCTCTGGGTTTTAGCATTCTAGCACATTGCCCTCCACTGGGCTCCTCCTTCACCCTACCTCTCCAGGTGGGGAGCCCTCAGGGCTCTAACCCGCTTTCCCTCTTTTCTGGCTCCCAAGGCCATCACCTTACCCCGGACTCTGACTCCCTAAGTGGGCCATGGTCTCTTTCCACAGGTGAATTACAAGTTCAAGTTCAGGTCTCTTCAGCCCCAGGCTCCGCTTCTCAGGTGGGGTCTCCTAAGCACCTCATTCCACCAAGTCAGAATCTGAACTCAGGCTCGATCCTCAGTCCTGCCCCACCCTCAGTCTTGTCCACCCTTCCTTTGCCCACTTCCCACACTTTGGGGCCCCTGACCTCCCTCTTTTCTCTCCTGCAGTCCGGTCCTTCAGCACAGCCAGAGGTGCTGCCCCCACAGCCTCTTCTCAATCTGTCCCTTCTCTGCATTCTCCAGCCACATCCACTGGCATCTTTCTCCAGGAAGCCCTCTCTCCAACTCCTTGGGCTCCTCATTGCCACTCTTGTACCCTGTCATCCTTTCTTTCTTGAGTCCTGGAGAGATTTTTCTGAAACTTAGCTTTTGTTAACACCACTATTCGGCTGAAAACCATTCTATAAGACTGCCCATTGTTCTGAACACAGAGACTAAGTGTTGCCAGGCCCACAGCATACCCTAGATACTCCCAAGCTCCTGCTTTCTCTCCTCAATGAGCCAAATCTTCCCTACCTCAGGGCCTTTGCTTGTGTTGCTCCTTTGCCGGGAAGGACTTTCCTTCCTGTAGTCACTGGGTTGATTCCTCCTTTTTGTCCCATTTTCAGCCCAAGTGTAACTACTCCAAGGTTCCCTTGACTTCCCCCCACTAGACCTGAATCTCTGAGTTGGTCCTGCCCAAGCTTAAACAGTTAATTGTCCAGTTTTAGTGTATTATCTCTCTTTCCCACTAGACAGTAGTACTGGGGGACAGCCATGATATCTATAATGCTCAGCTCAGGAGCTGACATACAGTTGACACTTGATGATGTCATGGTGGAGGCCATGTCCTGGGTTTGGGTGAACTTACTATCACCTATCTAGGTCATCTAATGCCAAAGGAATGGGTGTCCAGCTCCTCCCCTCTCTTCCTGCAGACCAGCTCATTACAGAACAGGATGTCCCAAGATCGTCCTGAAGATTGCCTAAAATTCTGGGTCTTGGGAATTTCTCAGCAAGCTCTGGCAGTAGCAGGAATGTTATAAAGTTACTGCAGTTCCTACCTCCCCCTCTAAGGACTTGGCCATGGAAACTGGTCTGGGTCACTCTTTTCTCTGCTAGTCCCTCTTACTATGTGTGTGACCTCAGGTGAATCACTCCCCCTCTGGGCCAAACTCATCAAGTGCCTCAGGGTCCCTGGGGAGCAGGGGGCAGTCAAAAAGGTGAAAAAGCCTTCTGTTCACCTGTCTGGAGCACCTGAGAGTATTTGTCAGCCAGGATGGGGCATCCTGGAAGGCTGGAGAGGGACTGGAGAGCCCCAGGAGCCAATCCCCCACTTCTCCTTTTGGGGGACGTGGCCTTGGTTTCTTCATTTGTAAATGGCATGACTGCTGGGAGAGTCCATAGGTTCAGGGGAGAGATAGATAGATATAGATAGATAGATAGATAGATAGATAGATAGATAGATAGACAGACAGACAGGATGCTCTATGCACGGCCTGGCAGGCAGTAGGGGCTCATAGGTAGGAGCTGCCCTCCTGACTGATGAGCAGAGATCACATCTGTCCCCTGGGATCTGCCAGCGCTGGAAGGTCTGCAGACCCTTCACCATGTCAGGAGAGGGGGCTGTGTGGACTGGCCAGGACATGACAGGGTGTGGGAATGAGCCCCAGTACAAGTCCTGAGTCCACCTGTTGCCCACAAACCTCAACCATGGGGACCTTGCTGAGGTTGGAACCACTCCCAGGAGCAGAAAAATCCCACTTCTGAAGCCGAGGTCCGCCTCTCTGTGGGCAGAGAGCATGTCTTCTCCCTGTGACCTGGGATGCACCCTTGGGACTTGGAGAGGCCTCCAGGACCCATCATCCCCAGAGGGAAGGAGCAGGAGGAAGCAGAGATTCCCTCCATCCGTGCAGAATCTGGATACTCTGCACTGTAGAGACTGCAGGGGTACCTGCTGTGGTTCCTTCTGGGGAGGTGACGGACCCTTTCTTGCTTGTAGCCCCCCCCCAACGGAGCAGGGCTTGAGAGTCATAACTCAGCTGGTGGTCACCTACCCCCAGGGACTTATGTTCTGCCTGGGCTCTCGCCATTTTTTGCAATCCTGACATTGCCTGATCTGTCACCATGCCACAGGTACCCACCTGGAATATGTGGTGGTGGGCCCTGGAGCAGCATCTGAGGGCCGCAGGCCCCTTCTTACCAAGCTTCTGGGCAGCACCTGTAGATCCCAAGGCCCTTCCTGCTCTCGGGTGCCCTTGGTCATTTCTTTCTTTCTGCACACTGTTTTGGGATGCTTGGAGAGACTCAGCCCCAAGCTCTGTCCTGGAGGAACCCCAGTCTTGGGCACGTAGAACTAGAGATACATCCAATTCTGTGTGGTCAGAGTGGATCTGAGGGAGAGAGGGGGCTCCACCCCAAAGCAAGGCCTCTGCTGTTTGGGCAGACTGGAAGACTTCTTGGAGGAAGAGTCACTGGAAGTGGGTCTGGAATGATGGGTAGTAATTTTTTTAAGAAAAAAGATAAAGTGTATAAAGTGGAGGGGAATAGCCCACTCAAAGGCCTGGAGGGGACAGAGCGAGCACCTGGTTTTTGAGCAACAAGTTGTTCAGTGCAGTGAGAGCAATGCTGGTGAGAAGCAGGGAAAAGGTGGAGGGGACAGCAGAGCCAAGCAGTGGCAGGGGGTTTACTCTGAGGGCTCTGGGGAGCCATGGAGGTTGTGGAGATGAGGAGGCACAGACTCAGGGAGTAGAAGAGACGGAGAGAGAAATAGGGGTGAAGAAAGAGGGAGATACAGATAAAAAGTGAGGGAGAGAGACAGAGGACATACAGAGAATGTAAAAGAAACATACACGTACACAGATGCAAACACATATCTATCATCTATCCATCCATCTCTCATTTCTCTCCATCTGTCTACCCATCCATCTGTCCATCCATCCATTTTCCATTCATCCATTATCTGTCTGTCTAGCTAGCTAGCTAGTTATCATCTAGCTATCATCATCTGGCTATCTATCAGCTATCTAAAGAAACAGATGAAGAGAGTGAGGGGACAGGAAGAGACTTGCAGATGGATAGATGCACAAAAAGACAAGCAGACCAACAGAAGGAAGCTGACTTAGTGAGACATAGAAGTGTAGACTAATAATGCAGGCAGAAGGGGGAAGTCGGGGAGGGGGTGTGGAGGGTGGAGGGTTGCAGCGGGCAGTTGTGAGCTTCTGGGGTCTCCTGCCTGACCTGGCCTCATACCTCCCCACCCTCCCCCCGGCCCTGCCATCCCCAGGTGAAGAGCAATGAGGAAGGCTTGCGGATGATAGAGGACCTGGGCCACTGCTTCCGTGATGTTCACCTCTGGTGGATTGGGCCCTTCTACCCTGTACTGCGACTGGTCCACCCTACCTTTGTTGCCCCCCTGCTCCAGGCCCCAGGTATCTGTCCCAGGAGCCCCAACCTAGCCACTCCCCTGCCCCTGCTCCCAGTCCTTCCCACCCCTGGACAGACCAGGTTGAGCAGGGAAATGGGTAATGTTGACAGATGCCTGCCATTAACCTACTGGATGACTCTGGACAGGTCCCTGTCACTCTCTGGTTGCCAGTCCCTTTCAGTTTTGAGTGGTAGAAACTCAACACTGTTAGTCTAAGTAAAGAAAGTGAATCTGTTGGCTGAAAAGCTGAGAGAATGTTGTCTTCAGGCATGGTTGACATGGTTGGATCTTCAAAGAGTGCCATTGGGAATCTGTCTTCCTCTTGTAGTTCTGTGTTCCTCTCTGACAGCTTCACTCTCATGCTGATAAAGAGGAGTCCAAGAAGCTCAGCCCCCATGGAAATGTGAATTCATTCTCTGCACACCCCAAAAAAGTTGCAGGATTCCTTTAAATTGGCCTGGCCTGGATCACAGGAACCAATTCTTCATCTAGTCACTGAGACTTGATTGCTGAGGCCTCGGGTCATATACTCAGCTCTGGAACAGAGGATGGGGTGGCATGGCCACCCTCCTAACTACTTGGATTGAGAGTGGAGAAGGAATGAGATGCTAGTTCCAGAAGGGGATGGATGCTGGGCATCCACTAGCATCCCTGCTAGGTGGGCATTTCCTGGATGAGGAAATCAAGGCTCAGGAAGGCATAATAACTTCTGAAGGCCACATAGGATGCTGAAGCTTCCCTCTTTTGTTGTTCTTGGCTGCTGTAGCTGCCTCTTCTGGGAGGGACTCTAAGCTGGAAAGGGATTTGGGGTGTGAAGGTGGCCAAAGTATTGTGGGGGAATAGCTCCCAGACCTCAGATTGGTCCACTGTGTCTGGTTGGCCCTTGGGGGCTGGTCTAGAGGCATAAGGGAGCAGTGGCAGCTCTTGGTGGTGGGTGGCAGCATCCTTTTGTCTCTTTAAGGATGTAGGAACCCCTTACCTAAACACTTAATGACCAGTATGAGGTGGAAGGGGATACTGAAGAAAGCTAAGTCATGCCTGAGCCATGTCTGGGACATTGGGACCTTCAAGTCCTGTCTGGGACCATCTGTGGGACACACTGAGGTTGTGTCAAGTTGTCTTTGGGTCCATGTCAGAGCATGTTGTGTCCTGTCAATGTGTGTTATGCACATTGTTTCATGTTAGGACATGTTAACACATGGCGGGGCCATGTCAGAAGTCCCAAGAGATGTCAGGGGGCTCTGGGACAGATCAGGTGTCCTAAGTTCCTGTAAAGGCATTTTGTGGAGTGCTGATTAGTGTTTAGGTGTTTTGAACATGTTGGAGCAGGTAGGAGCCATGTCAAGGCATGTTGGGGTGTGTTGTGCCATGTTAGGGTGCATCGGAGTGCGTGGGGGTGTGTCTGCAGGCTCTGCCTTTGTTCTGCTATGTGCAACAGCCTGGTCTGGTCCCCCCTTACCTTCCCACTCCTTTCTGTTTCCTCTGCCCTTTTCCCCATTCTTCCTATGCGGGGCTTGGAGGGGGTATGCAGATCCCTGGTTGGGATCCTCCACCTCCCAACCAAAAGCTCCTCCCCACCTCTTCTCCATGGCCCCTGATGGTCTATCTCTTGTGTCAGCCACCATCATACCCAAGGATATGTTTTTCTACAACTTCCTGAAGCCCTGGCTGGGTAAGTAACTGTGGGTAGAAAGGGGGTTGGGGACATCCTTGGGGTCTCAGGGGAAGGACTGCCCTTGTCCATTCCTTGTGACTGCCTCTACTAGGGGATGGACTCCTGCTGAGTGCTGGTGACAAATGGAGTCACCACCGCCGCTTGCTGACACCTGCCTTCCACTTTGAAATCTTGAAACCCTATGTGAAGGTTTTCAACAAAAGTGCAGGCATCATGCATGTGAGTTCCTTAAATCCAGGGTCCCAGCTGGAGCCTTGGGAAAAGGGGAGTAGCTTCAGACACACATGATATGGAGTCCTGGCTTTGCTGGATAGCTTTAGGGCCATTCCTTTTCCTTTCCAAGCCTCAGTTTCCCCATCTGTAAAATGGAGGGGGGGAATAAGCCCTTCTTAAAGGGTGGTCAAGATGATGTAATGGAATCATGATCCTGGCACATAGTAGATGCTCAAACGGTTTTAGTTTCTAGTCTGCTTCACTGAAATTATAAAATTCAAGACACTAATGATGAAGATCGTTTGGTAGCTCTTTCTGCGTAGCACTCCACCTTAAAACTCAGTGGGTTGAAAGAATGAGTGTTTGTTTTTGCTCCCAAGATGACGAGTCAGTACAGTAGTTCTTATCTTGGCTGGAATCACTCACATGTCTGTGGTCATGGGTGGGTTTGGGAGACAGCTCTGCTTGTCCAGGCTCAGCTCTGCTGCACTTTTGGGGCACTGGTCAAGGATGGCCTTGGTGAAACAACTGACTCCTGCATTTGTCCCTCATCCTCCAGTAGGCTAGCCTGGGCTTGATCACATGGTGGGGGCTCCAAGAGAATGAAGAGAAACATGCAGTACCCCTTGAAGCCTAATTTAGAACAGGCAACTATGACCTCCACCTTCTTCTGTTGGCCAAAGCAAGTCCCAACATCCAGCTCAAGAGCTGGAGAAAGAGGTTCTACTCCCTGTTGGAAGACCTGCAAAACCTCATTGCAAAGGGTGAAGGTATAGGGAGCGACAAAGGAATGGGGACATTTTTGCAGCAGTCACCTACACTATGATAATGATAAAATTGAGGATGATAGCTAACAGTTATTCAGCACTTGATGTATACCAGAAATGATGCAGCAGGTCTATTACATATGTTGTCTAATTTANGCACTTGATATATACCAGAAATGATGCAGCAGGTCTATTACATATGTTGTCTAATTTAATTTTCACAACCATATGAGGTAGAGATGATTATTATTGCCCCATTACAGGTGATGAAATTGAGGCTCAGAGAGGTTAGAGAGCTTGCCCATGTTCACACAGCTAGCAAGTGAGCTAATAAGTGGAGCTGGGATTCCAACCTGGTTTGTCTGACATCAAAGCAAGTCATCTTAACTGTTACTGAAGCTTTGACAGGTAGAGCCCAGTGAGCTTTGACAGGAGGCAGGCAATGAGTTGACCAAGAGCACACAGAGTATAGGAGGCAGAGCCAGAATTTGAACTCAGGTCTCCTGACTCCCAGCCACAGGGTCTTTTTTTTTTTTTTAAAGATTTTATTTATTTATTTGACAGAGAAAGCCAGCGAGAGAGGGAACACAAGCAGGGGGAGTGGGAGAGGAAGAAGCAGGCTCTTAGCAGAGAAGCCTGTTGTGGGACTCGATCCCAGAATGCTGGGATCACGCCCTGAGCCGAAGGCAGACGCTTAACGACTGAGCCACCCAGGCGCCCCCATAAATGGGATCTTAATAGTAACAGTTTCCACTCCCACCCAAGCCTTGGTCCTTCCTGGAGATGGGTACCTGAGCTGGAGGATCAGGAGGCTGGGTCTGGGGGAGTCCATCTTGGTGGCTGGAGCTGAGGAGGAGCTCAGGAGAGGCAGGTTCCAGCCCCAGATTTGCCCCTTTCTCTGTCCAGGCCAAGTGGCAGTGCCTGGCCTTGGAAGGCAGCGCCCATCTAGACATGTTTGAGCACATCAGCCTCATGACCCTGGACAGTCTGCAGAAATGTGTCTTCAGTTTTGACAGCAATTGCCAGGAGTGAGTCTCTGCCCTGGGCATGGGAACATAAGCCGTGGACCCAAGGGAGTAGGTGGGGGAGGGAAGTCTGACTAGGGCAATCAGAAGGGATTTCCTGGAGGAGATGGATCAGAGCTAGACATTGAAGGGCAAGGAAGGGAAAGAGAAAGCAATCCTTTCAGGTGGGTAGAAATATTTGATAAAGGCCAGGGAACTATGATGAGCAAAGCATGTGTGACAGTGAGGAGCCACCTTGGGAATGAGGTTGGAGGTGTTGGCAGGGACTATATCTTAAGGACATTCAAAATCCAGGCAAAGGCATAGGAACTTTATCCTGAGGTTTCCAGGGAGGCATGGAAGGAGTTTGAATAGATGAGGGTCATGGTCAAAGCTGTTTTTGGACATCTGACTCTAGAGAAGACCAGCTGTTGTATAGACACAGAATTCAAGGAGACCATGGAGAGGAGGCGGCTTGAATTTGGTAGAGAAAATGGGGGCAGATTTGGGAGAAACTAAGGAAGAATGGGCAGGGTCCAATGTTGTGTAGGAAAGAGAGGAGCCGAGTGTGATGCCTAAGCTCTGCCCTGGGGTCTGGGACATGAGGCCGTTCGTAAAGGTGGGATATAGAGGGAGAAGCATGCCTGGCCTATCCAAAACAGTGGATAAAGGCCAGGGGGCTATGATGAGCAAAGCATGTGCCACAGTGCTTCTGTGTTTCTGGTGGGAAGGTGGGAAGGCGCTCCTAGGCTTTCATGTGGGTTAAGAAGATGTTTCTTAAGGTTCTTTCTGGCCTGGCTCTGTAGGAGTCCCAGTGAATATATTGCTGCCATCTTGGAACTCAGTTCCCTCGTGGTGAAACGGCAAGAGCAGATCTTCCTGCACATGGACTTCCTGTACAATCTCACCCCCGATGGACGGCACTTCCGCAGGGCCTGCAACCTGGTGCACAACTTCACAGATGCTGTCATCCGGGAGCGGCGCCGTGCCCTCATTAGTGGGGGTTCCCATGACTTCCTCAAGGCCAAGGCAAAGGCCAAGACTATGGACTTCATTGATGTGCTCCTGCTGGCCAAGGTGGGCTTCCCTGGGACCAGAATTCAAGAGATAGAATGGACCTTGACTTCAAATGTTACATGGAAGAAGCTGTACTTGATCCGCAGGGTACTGGGGAACCATGAAAGGTGCCTGAGGAAGGGAGAGATGGGTCAGGGATATGTCTTAGACATGACTCTGAAGAAGGCTGCCTGGAAGGGATAAATAAGAGGCTGGAGACCAGGGAGGAGACCTGTGGGTTGGGCCCTAGGGATGATGAAGAACAGATCCTACTTTGATAATGGATCCTGAGGGACTGTTTCAGATTAGACTCAGACACCCTCAGAGCTGGTGTGATTCAAGAGGTCTTGCCTTTTCTCCAGGATGAAGATGGAAAACGGTTGTCAGACGAGGACATCCGAGCTGAGGCTGACACCTTCATGTTTGAGGGTGAGCATCCCAGTGTGGGACTGTGGGGGGGGGCAGGGGTCTGGCAGGGGTCTGTCCAACCCCGAGAACTTGGTAGGTGGGCCCTGGACCACCCCATTCTACCCCATCCTCCCTCTCCTCCCTGAGGGCCTTATTTAAAGGCGCTGTCCACCCTCTGGTGCTGAATAAAGCCAGAGCCCCAAGTCTGTCTGGCTGCTTCTCAGGCCATGACACCACAGCCAGTGGCCTCTCCTGGGTCCTGTACAACCTTGCAAAGCACCCAGAATACCAGGAGCGCTGCCGGCAGGAGGTGCAAGAACTCCTGAGGGACCGTGAGCCTCAAGAGATTGAATGGTGAGTGCAGGTCATCATGGTTTTTTCCTGAACCTCTCTCATTGGCTTTGTTCCCCAATTGGGGAGGGGAAAGAACTTTTTTTTTAATTCTGTCATTATTGTTTCCTGGGAATAGGAGCAGAACCTAGAGACAGGCTGGTAGCCAGCCTGGAGAGCAGGGAAAGCTTGCAGGCTTATGCAACAGAAAGAGCTGAGTGTCCACATTTATTGCCCTGCTTACTTGCTATGTGACTTTAATAAAATCATTTCCCTTTTCTGAATACCACTTTTCTCCTCTGTAAATGGGGGTGGGGTAGGGAATCTCTCCTCCACAGGGCTGCTTGGAGAACTGTGACAATGTGTTTAGAACGGATGCCATCCAGCATGTGTTGGATGAACTTTCCCTCCCTTGCTTTTCTGTCTGAAGTTGCACATTTTTCCCAAAGATCCTTACTCTCCTTAATTTTTGCTCTTTTATCTAATTCCCACCTAACAATCTATTGCAGGAGTCACAAGAGGTTTTTGGGGTGAAAAAAATTACCCATCTCTTTGTTCAGTAAACATGTCCACACTGTCCGCCCTCTCCCAACTCCACGTCCAGTCCCATTCGAGTCTTACCTGGGCAAGGCTGGGGCAGATAGGAAAGAAGGTGGGTGAGGCTGGGTAGTGAAGCAGCAAATATGAATTCACCACTCTAGTTTTGGGTAGTGGACCATGCTCCAGGCCTTGGGGATACCTTGTGCAAAGGCCAGAATGAGGGCATGCAGGAGTGAGACTGGCTTGTTTGGGAGGAGGTAATAGTGGCTGGATCTTCATTAAATTTACAGTGTAAAGAATCAGAGGGGCTCCTAGTGAAGCTAGAGCTGGTAATGGAAGTCGTCCTGGGAATATTTTGGAAACCATGTGAAGACTTTCCAAAGGTGTCTGTTCAAGTCTTCTGGGAAGCCAATATTGGATAAAAGATAAAAGTGGGCAAGGATGCTGCCATTAGGGGAGTCTTACATTGGGCAGAAAATGGTCAAGAAGTAGGGGCCCACCATGCCCTGTCATTGGTTGGGAGCTGCCTAAGCCATGGGCTTGGCTTGAATGCTGTCACAGAGCCCAGAGACCCTATAACTGGAGGCTGTTAGCCAACTGCACTTCTTGCATCTGGACAGCAAGTTTTTTTTTGACGGGAGAGTCGTGACTAACATAGGGCGATGAGGAACCATGGGAGATGTTTGTGCAGAGGAGAGAAAAGTCAGATATTCTTATTAAAAATATCTATAGCTACAGGGGCAAACTGGAGGCGATGAGCTGGAGCCTGGGGGCCCAGGGGACAGATTTGGGGCCAAGGGCTGAAGGATTTTGCTCAGTTTTCTTTCTACAACTGAAAGTATACACAAAGCATTCAGGCATACACATTGACAGTATTAACTTCAAGATCTTTTCATTTTTTTCCAAGATACAAATTTTGGGAAATTAATTTGAATTACAAAATCAATAATGGGAAGAAGACTTTTTATTTTTCTTGCAGAAAATGAAACACTATGGAGAAGATTTGTTGCCCCCCGCCCCAAGCCTAATCAATCCCCTGTCTCCTGAGGGATCTCTAGGGACAGTAATTTGTCATATGTCCTTTCAGACTTTTCTGAAATTCTTATAGTTATATATTTATATTTATATAATTATTATAGTTTAATAGAAATACATGCCCACACGTTTGGTCACTTATTCTTTTCATTCAATATTGTTTCTTAGAGCTCCTTTCTGAGCTATATAGCATTGCATAATTTATTCAGCTCACCCCTCTGCTAGGCACATTTATGTGAAGGTTTGTATTTATGACAGATATTGCCAAACTGCCTTTTAGCATCTTTGTACTGATTTACTTTGTAGTGTGTGTTAGGACTAGTGATCCCTAGTTCCTCCTTTTTGATAGCTATACAGCTATCACATGGATGTATTCCATGTACCATGATTAAACATCCCTCTGTCAATGGACATTTGTAGTTTTGGAGCTTTTGCTGTAAAAAACATGAGGTAGCAAACATCCATGTACACTGATTTTTGCTCATGTGTCTGGATGTCTCTCCAGAACAAATTTCTAGAAGTGGTGTTCCTGAATCAAAGACCATTTTAGTTTTCACAATTTAATAGCTCTTGGCAAATCCACTCCTACAAAAGGGTTTTCAGAGTGCCAATTTCCTCTCATCCTCACTGGCAGTGTGTGTTATGAAACTTTAAAACTTTTGCCAACCTGATAAATGAATATAATACTTTGTTATTCTAATGAACATCACTTTAAGTATGGGTAAAACTGAGCACTATTTTCACGTGTTTATGAACCATGCATATTTCTTTTTCTGTGAAGCATCAGTTTGCATAATTTGTCCTTTTTACTTTGAGTTTTTTTGTTTTTTTTTTTCTTATTGATTTATAAGGACTCTTTAAATATAAAGAGAATTAGTTTCTTTTCTGTTATGCAAAAATTCTTTCCCAGGTTGTCTTTTAACTTTATTTTAGTTTTCATTCATTTCTTTGTAGTCACATTTATTAGCTTTTTTATAGCCCTTTTTTTCTTAATGCTTGGAAAAACTCTTCACACTCTAATACTAAACTATGAAACTTGTTTTCTTCTAATGGATTTGTTTATTAAAAAAATGTTATTTAACTTTAATTTTATTTAATATTTTTATTATTTCTTATATTTAATCCTTTTTCCAAATGAAATCCATGCTGGTGTAAGTGCTGAAGTAGAAATCTGTTTTTTTTCTCCAAATGGCTAATTATTTTAACAGAATTTGATACATATTTTGTATTTGTCTTAGAATTTTAAATAATAGCAGCTTTACGATAAACTGAATTTGTTCATCTATTAGGGTTAATTTCTGGACTCCATTCTGTTCTATCTATATATTCATACATAAGCACTAAGCAGTCTTAATTATCATATTAAAAACACATTTTCATACTTGATAAGGTTGGTCCTATCTCATTACTTTGCATTTACATTTTTTCTTGCATTTCTATTTTTTTCATTTGAACTCTATGATTAGATTGGGTAGTTTGAAAACTACTCTTGACATTTTTAATTAGCTAGTGTTTTGGGTGTCAGGTGCCAAGGATGAAGTTAAACGTGGCCCTCAATTCATGACTAATTATCATCATTTTTCTATGCAATACTTACTTATTCCCATTCGTTCCAATTCTCCATCTCCAGCCCTCCACCAATATGATTCTAGAGCATTCAATCCTTTTATTTGCATAATTCGTTGTTTCGCGTGTATGTATTTTAAAATTCACAGGTACATGTTATATCACAGATCTCCTGCTGGTTCTTACCTTTCTCAGAAACATAGCACTATGACTTTATCAGACATTCCTGTTTCTCTGTTACATTTAGGTTATTGCTTTGAACTGTCATACAGAATTTCCCTCTCTAGTCCCTTAGAGCTGAATACCCAGGAGGCTTCCATCTCATTACTGCAATGAACATGTTGGTGTGCATGTCTTTATCTACCTGTCTGAGAATTTCTCTGGGTTCTATGCCCAAGAGCCAGCTTGTTAGGTCGTGAAACACACATTGCCTTTCCTTGACCACACTGACGCCTTCACTATCAGCACACGAGGTCTCCCTGCCCCTGCACCTCAGCTACTTAACCCTTACATTACCGACCATGTTAATTCTCCCCTCCAACAGATGTGAAGTAAGTATCTCATTACCAGATTATTTCCATTTCTCTCCTAACCAGTGACTTTGAGCTTCTCTTCATGCTTTAAACCTGAGTTTGAGCTCCCATGAATTCCTACATCGTGTCCTTTGTCTACTTATCTCTTGAGTGCCTGTCATCTCTCTTGTTGATTTGCAGGAATTTCTTGTATCTTCAAGATATTGTTCTAGATCCATTATTTATTGCAGATCATCTTCTGCAAATCTCTCATCTGAATGTTAATTTGGTCCACAGTTCCACAGTGTCTTTTGTTAAACAGAAATCCTTAATTCTGCTCATATTTTTCCTTTTTTTGTCTTCCAGTTTATGTTTTGGGAATTTTAAGAATTCCTTCCTACTCACAGGTCACAAAGATGTCTTCTATGTTATATCTTCTTTTAACTTTATGGTTTTACCTTTCAAGTGTAAGAGAAGACTCCATCTTGATGTGGAGTGCATGATAATCCAGTTCTTTCTGTTTCTGCATCATCGGTTGTCTCAACCATCCATTGTCCAGGGGTTGTGGGGCCTCCTTTACCAGATGTTACGTTTTTACCTATTCATGTGCTTGTCTCTGAGCTCTCTATCCTGTGCCATGGGTCTGTTTTCCTGTTCTTGCAACAGTGACATGCTGTTATTTTATTTTATTTTATTTTATTATTTTATTACCACACTGTTATAATAAGGTCTTAATATTTGGTGGATGAATTCTCTTTCTTTGATCTTTTATTTTTAAATTGACATAGCTCTTGAACTTTATTTTTTTCAAATTGAATAAGATTACTGAGCTCCCCCCCCCCAAAAAAAACAACCCAAAAAACCAAAACTAGATTTTTACTGGATTGCCTTGAATATATCAATTAACTTACAAAGAACCCACACCTTTATAATATTAGGTCACCCCACCTTAGAGTGTGGGTCTTATTTGTTCAAATAACCTGTTAAGTCCAGTATAGAGATTTTTTTTTTCCTTTTCAGCTAATTGTATACCTTAAAAAACTTTCTTATGCAAATGTATTAACACTTTTAAGGATACCCTGTGAATGTTGTGCTTTGCTCAGAAGTGCTTCTAAAAATACTAGGCTAAATTTCCTTCTGTTGACTTGTGATTTTTCATTTTCTAATGCTTAAATCTTTGGCCCATCTGGAATTTATTTTGTTATAGAAGTGAGGGTCAGAGCAAGGTGGGGAGAGGATCTCCAGGGGCAGTAGGAGGGCTAGGGGAGTCTTTGATTCGATCCCTGGATAATTGTTGGGGGGCTTGCTTAGGGACGACTTGGCCCAGTTGCGCTTCCTGACCATGTGCATCAAGGAGAGTCTGCGGCTGCACCCCCCGGTTACAGTCATTGCCCGCCACTGTACCCAGGACGTCAGGCTCCCCGATGGCCGGGTCATCCCTAAAGGTGTCTACAGCCTCAGGGGGAGGAGGGTGGTGGTCCCATCAGCTGAGACCTCATCCTGACTGTTCCTCTTCTCCCTCATAGGGAACATCTGTGTCATCAGCATCTTTGGGATTCATCACAACCCCTCTATCTGGCCAGACCCTGAGGTGCTGTCCTTCCCTTTTCTCCATCCCGTGACCCGCCGAGGGGGTGGGGTCCTGACCAGGGAAGTCACCCACATCTGTCTCTTCTAGGGTTGTCTGGGTATCTTGAGAAACCCCAACCAGTAGCGCTGCCTCTCTCCACACCCAGGTGTACAATCCCTTCCGCTTCGACCCAGAAACCCCCCAGAAGAGGTCTCCCCTGGCTTTTATTCCCTTCTCTGTGGGCCCCAGGTGAGCGTAGTGGGCATCTGAGGTGGGAATGGGGTGGTGGGGTCAGGGGTCTGGGACTGAAATCCCAGACATGGCTGTGGGGGCGGGATTGAGGATGGCTCTCCTCCCCCCTCCTCCAGAGGTTAGAGGTAAGGGTCTGGGAAATGGGGGTTGGGTCCCCTCTCCAACAAGGGGTCCGCCCTGTGGGCAGAGCCCCTTCCCCCTGTCTGCTGGCCTGATGAGTACAGGGCTGGGGTCTGGGCCAAGCTCAGGGGATAGGCAAGCCCACATGGGGGTCCCAGGCGTGGTTAGCCTTCTGGATCCCTGCGGGCCGGGCTGGGGGTCCGGGGCCAGGTTCTGGGCACGATGGGACCTGCTGGGGTTCCTGGCTAGTCAGAGCCCCCACTCCCGCCCGCAGGAACTGCATTGGGCAGACATTCGCCATGACGGAGATGAAGGTGGTCCTGGCGCTCACGCTGCTGCGCTTCCGGGTGCTGCCAGACGAGGA
>NC_048221.1:11457769-11470935 GCF_002007445.2 Ailuropoda melanoleuca
TGTCAGAGACTGCTGTGTATCCTGATGTTCCTTTTTGCCTTCCTGTAATTCTCAGCTTTTAGTTAGGTGCACGGCAGGCTGAAATACAGATAGTATTGGAACGCTGTTCTTGAAACTAGATTTGCTAAATGAGTATGCCCTGTTCCATATGGAAAAGTCAAAGAGTACCTGTTAATTTTGGAAACCCTCCTGAAGAGAAAGCTGGACATTGTCTGTCCAGTTTCCCCATTCTTCTTTTCTGCTTCTTGGGTAGCTGGAGCTCCCTCTTGGATGGGATCAAGAGGACAAGACCATTCTTTTGTTTTGTTTTGTTTTTTAAATTTTTTTAATTTCAGTTTTTTTTAAAGATATTTTAATTTATTTATGTGACAGAGAGACAGCCAGTGAGAGAGGGAACACACAGGGGAGTGGGAAAGGAAGAAGCCGGCTCCCAGCGGAGGAGCCCGATATGGGACTTGATCCCGGAACGCTGGTTCACGCCCTGAGCGGAAGGCAGACGCTTAACGACTGGGCTACCCAGGTGCCCCAAGACCACTCTTTTTAGGAAAGGTGGGGCAGATAACTAAATGCAGTGAGGGTCAGATGACCCTGATCCAGCGCACCTTGGAGTTGTACTACCAAGATCACAATCTCAGTCTGCTGTTTTCTAGCTGTGTGGGTTGCGGAAAATTGTTGATCTCTCTGAGCCTCAGTTCCATTACCATATGGTAATAGCTACCATCAGTACACTGATGGGGAGATTGCATAAGCAAGCATGTGCAACCTCACTGAGTCAATATCTGGAAAGCATCAGTACTCAGTGAGGGTTAATTTGTTCCCTTCTCTCTCCTTTTTGCATCACGTTCTGAAATTTAAAAAGCTTAAGTCACAAAAGTTAAATCTAAGTATTGGTAAATGTGGCAACCTTCTGTTGAAGAAAACTATCATTAGAAGACCCAGTTAGTTGTAAATATCCATAGTTACCTCGGAGAAACTCCAAGGTCCGTTTGATGGCAACCTGGTCTTGAAGCTAGGAACTGAAAGAAAATTTTGTCCGTCTAGAGAGGCATGATCCGGGCTTCATTTTTGCCTAATGTTTCAAGAGGTGGAGGTCATGTGGGTCCCAGTAGTGAGGTGGGGAGTGGATCTCCCTCCTTCAGCACCCGGGTCAGTGGCCACCCCTGGACTCCCTCCTCTCAGGCTGTAGGAGCACACCCCCCCCCCGCCACTGGGGTACGGAGTCCAGGGCCCCAAATCCTTTCCCGCGCTCACAGATTGGGGTCCTGCAGGCTTACTGACTGCAAAATATGAAAGGAACATCACAACATGAAATGAATAAGTATTTAATATATTTTTTAATGATTTTTTTTATTATATTATGTTAGTCACCATACAGTACATCCCCGGTTTCCGATGTAAAGTTCAATGAGTATTTAATATATTTTAAGCTGAAAATCACATGTGTTTTTCTTTGCCGAGTTCTTAATTAAAATATTTTTTTGTATTCCCAAAATGATATGTCTTCATAGGAGAAAACACAAAGAAGAAAAAGTAAGAAATAAAAATCATTTTTATATCCATAATTCACACATGTCAAATTAATCACTTCATATTTTCTCACATATACGTCCAGCTTTTATTTATATATAATCTTTATACAAGTAAGAAAATGTTATTTACATCTAAATGTATTATATTTACAGGTAATCTTCTGTTTAAAAATGCTGTTTTACTGGCTAATAAGCACATGAAAAAATGCAACATCATTAGTCAGTAGGGAAATGCAAAGCAATGCTTCATGTGAGATCACCTCATACTTGCCAGGATGGCAAGAGTCGAGAAGGGAAAATAACAGGTCTGGTGAAGATGTGAAGTTGTTGGATCCCTGACCCAGTGCCGGTGGGAGTGTAAAATGGTGCAGCCCCTTGGCAAAACATTTAGAATTTCCTCAATAAATTAAACATAGAACTACCATATGAGGCACCAATCCCATGTCTAGGTATATACCCCAAAGAATTGAAAGCAGGTGTTCAAACAAAATCTTGTACACAAGTTCATAATGGCACTATTCACAATCGTCAAAAGTTGGATATTTGGGAAACAATCCAAATGTCCATGATCAGACGAGTGGATAAACAAAATGAGGTATATCCATAACAAGAATTTTACTGGATTATAAAAAAGAATGAAGCACTGATACATGCTACAACATGGATAAACTTTGAAAACATGATACTGAGTGATACGTCACATATTGTATGATTCCATTATATGGAATGTCCAGGATAGGAAGATCTATAGCTATGGAAAGCAGATTGGTGGTTGCCAAGGCTGGCGGGTGGGAGGAGGAACTGGAGGGTGACTGTACTGGGTATGGGTCTCCTTTTTGGTTGATGAAATGCTCTGGAACTAGTTAGAGGGGGTGGTTGCACAACACTGTGGATGTACTAAATGCATGAAATTGTACACTTTATAATGGTTAACATGGTGAATTTTATGTTATGTGCGTTTTGCCTCAATAACAAAGGATTCTATCATATATATTTTTTTGTTAACCTGGGTTTTTCATATAATAATATATTGTAAGCATCTTTCTATGACATTGAATCACCTTTCTGTGACATAAAATTATCATTTTGGGGTCTTAAGTGTTAAGTTTCAAGCCATTTGTAATTTTTTTGAATGGCATTATATTAGAAAATAATTTAGGGGGCACCTGGGTGGCTCAGTGGTTAAGCATCTGCCTTTGGCTCGGGTTGTGACCTCAGGGTCCTGGGATCGAGCCCTGCATCGGGCTCCCTGCTCAGCAGGGGAGTCTGCTTCTTCCACTCCCTCTCCCTCTCTCTTTGCCCCGGCTCCTGTGCACATGCTCTCAATCTCTCTCTCTCTCTTGCTCTCTCAAAAAAATAAATAAAATCTTTTAAAAAAAAACAATTTAAAATTTTGTCTCAGGAGCATTTGGGTGGCTCAGTCAGTTGAGCCTCTGACTCTTGATTTTAGCTCAGGTCATGCTCTTAGTGTGGTGGGATCAAGCCCCCGATGGGCTCAGTATTCACGGGGAGTCTGCTTGACATTCTCTCTCTCTCTTTCTTCCTCTGTCCCTCCCCCACACACGTGCTCTAAATAAATAAATAAATAAAATCTTAAAATTTTGTCTTGCTCTGCAAGAATTCTCTTCATGCACATTGATGGCTTGAGCTATCACTATCAAGTATAAATTGAGTTACTGTAAAATAACTTTTTTCAAAAATAATAGATTTTATTGTTAGTACATTTCAAAAAGATTTGCTTATCTAATGAATCACTGAACACTACATCAAAAACTAATTATGTCCTATACAGTGGCTAACTGAACATAATAAAAAAGAATCAGAAAAAAAAGATTCACTTATTTATTTTAGAGAGAGAGAGTGTGTGTGAGAAAGTGAGGGAGGGGCAGAGGGAGAGAGAAACTCAAGCAGTCTCTGCACTGAGTGCAGAGCCCAACATGGGGCTTGATCTCACCACCCAGAGATCAGACCTGAGTGAAACCAAGAGTCGCATGCTTAACTGATTGTGCCACCCAGGCGCCCCTGTTCATTTATTTATTTTTTTAAGTAGGCTCCACGCTGGGTGTGGAGTCCAGGGCAGGGCTTGAACTCAAGACCCTGAGATCAAGACCTGAGCTGAGATCAAGACCTGAGCCGATATCAAGAGTTGGACGCTTAACTGACTCAGCCACCCAGGCGCCCCTGTACAGTTTTAATTTTACAGAATAATTGAGCACATACATATAGCTCCCTATAGTTCCATATACCCATCCCACCCCAACACCCAACACCCAATACAGAATTTGCCCTCAATCAGATAACTTCTGATATCTAAGTTTTATTTATATAGTAATAGATACACATACAGTTGTGTAAGATGTAGGGGTAGTTAAACACCTTTCATAGAACACGAATGGCCTGGGGACTCCACAGACACTGACGTTTTTGGTCCTATTAACAGCAGTACACCACTGAGAAGGGAGAAGGTAATGCTTCCAGCTCCCCCAGGTAAACACTGACTTCATCCTCACACCAGTCTTATGGATTGGAGAGATTAACTCACTTGCTCAAGGTCACTCGGTAAGTGGTAGAGTGGAGGTGAATTTGGTCAGCTTGGTTTCAGAGTTACATCTTAACCTACAAAGGAAGTGATTTTCAAGGTGTGTCTCAGCCCTAGATAGCTCAGATCACCTGGGAACCACTCCAGCCTCACTACACGAGACTCTTTGACAGCGACTAAATTTTTAAATGGAATATTTTTGGCAGGGAATATATTCACTCATGTAAAAAAACGCGCAGTGAAAAATAGTGGTCCTCTGTCCTTCATTTCCCTGGTTTCTTCATCTTTAGGTCAATACCTTTACATTTGTATATATTTTCATAATATATTTAAGCAAATAATATATGTGCTTAGTTACCTTTTGCCTCATCTTAAAATTGTATGTAATTTACAAAAGTGAAATTTGTGCTATTTGGTGAACAGTTTTAAGTTTTGGCAAATGCCTGAGCTGTATAGCCAAAACTACCCATGGTTACTTTTGGGAGTCAAAAATCCCCTTTGACTCACACCCCTGGGGAGCACTGATCTGTACCCTCCACCTTCAGGGTCTGGTTTCTTTCACTTGACACAATGCATCTGAGTTTCATCCATGTTGCTGTACCGGTACTTTGCTTCTTTTTATTGCAAAAGCAATATTCTATCCTAGGGATTAGCCACTCTTTCTTCACCAGTTGAAAAACATATGGATTGCTTCCAATTTGGGGCTATTATGAAAAAGACTACTACGAATATTTGTGTGCAAGTGTTCATTGCTCCAGGAGTGGGATGGTTGGGCCATCTTATATGTGTCTGTTTGACATTAAAAGAAACAAGCAAGCTGTTTCCAGAACGTCCAGCATTTTAAATTACAATCGGTAACATATGAGGGTTCTAATTGTGCCATGTACTCACTGGCACTTGGGATTGTCAATTCCTCCCCCAGCCATCTTTATGAATGTGTGATATTTCACTGTGGTTTTAGTTTGCATTTTTTAATGGCTAATGATGCTGGACATTTTTTCATGTGCCTATTTGCCATCCGTTTATCTTCTTCTTTTTTTTTTTTTTTAAAGATTATTTATTTATTTATTCGACAGAGATAGAGACAGCCAGCGAGAGAGGGAACACAAGCAGGGGGAGTGGGAGAGGAAGAAGCAGGCTCATAGCTGAAGAGCCTGATGTGGGGCTCGATCCCATAACGCCGGGATCACGCCCTGAGCCGAAGGCAGATGCTTAACCGCTGGCCACCCAGGCACCCCTCCATCCGTTTATCTTCTTTGGTGAAGTGCCTGCTCCCATCTTTTGCTTGTTAATTTTCCGTGTGTTATCTGCCTTCTTGTTGGATTTTGAGATTCTTTATGTATTCTGCATGTGAGTCCTTTGTCAGATGTGTGATTTGCAAGTCTTTTCTCCTAGTCTGTGGCTAACCTTTTCATTATCTAAGTTTCCTTCATAGAGCAAACATTTTTAAAATAAAGTACAAGGTAGCAGTATTTTCATTTTATGGATTATGCTTGTATATTAGAACTATTTTGTCTGACCCAAGATCACAAAGATTGTCTTCTATTTTTCTTTCTAAAAGTTTTAGATTTTACATAATTTAGTTCTACGATCCATATTAAGTTAAATTTTGTGAAAAGTATGAGGTATGAGTTCACTTTTTTCTTTTCTTTTCTTTCTTTCTTTCTTTCTTTCTTCTTTCTTTTTTCTTTCTTTCTTTCTTTCTTTCTTTCTTTCTTTCTTTCTTTCTTTCTTTCTTTCTTCTTCTCCTTCTCCTTCTCCTTCTTCTTTTTTTTTTTTTGCATGTAGATGTCCAGTTGTTCCAGTACCATTTATTGAAGACTATCCTTTGTGCATTGATTTGCCTTGCATGTTTTTAAAAAGGTCAATTGACCAAATTTGGGTAGGTCTACTTCTGGACTGTATTCTGTCCCATTGGTTTATGTCTAATCTTTGGCCAATACCACACTGTCATGGTTACCATTGTTTTATAGTGTGTCTTGAAAGGGGTAATATGACTCCTTCCATTACATTTTCCTTTTTAAAAAGTTTTTGATTATTCTAAGTCTTTGGCATCTTTAGCCAGGGGATTTAATGTGCTTTATTTCATTTCATCCTTGTAACAATTATCTGAAGAAGATACTTTCATCACCTACGTTTCACGGATGGGAGAATGGAAAGGTAAAGACACAGAGATAAAGGTGGCGCTCGGATTTAAACCCATGCCCGCCCAACTCCAGGCTGCTGGCTGTGTCTTGCTAGGTCTCAAGCCCTCCCCTAAAGAGGGGCATCCATCTAATTCACTCACTCGGAGCAGGGAGGGGGGGGCCCTTCTTTCTTCCGTTTATGAGCGCTAAGAAGCTGAGGGTTTCTGTACCAGTGGCGTCTCCTGCTGGAAGGTGGGTGTATGGCACAGCCAAGCGCAGCCACACAGAAAGCAGCTCACCTGAAGTTTCTACCCCTGAGAGGGACGGAAAGGGCTCCAGGCTCCAAGATTCCTAGGACCTGTCCCCAGAAAGTTATTAAGCCTCCACTCCACCTAAGCTCAGTCCCACTGTCTCAGCTGAGCCCTCATCCTGTGTCATCTCTAGCATAGACTCCCACCTGCTCTTAGGAGTCCTTTCTGCCCACCCTCACCAGCAGCCAGAGATCCCACCTTCCATGACTCCCTAAGTGCCCAAAGAATCCAACCAGAAGGCTCTCTGGTCTGTCACTCATAATATTTTTTAAAAAATGGTGTATGAAAATATTTTTTCCAATTGTTTTCCAATTTTACTGCAGGTTTACTGCAGATTTGGCATACCTTTTCTGTAAAGGATCATGTAGTAAATATTTTAGGTTTTGCACATCCCATTCAGGATCTCCTCCTTCTCGTGCTCCTTCTCCTCTTACAATCCTTTTAAAATATAAAAACACTTCTAGCTTATAGACCATAAAAAACAGATCACAGGCCAGATTGGGTCCATGGACCATGGTTTGCTGACCCCTGGACTACAGAAATAGAATTTCTATGTTCTATATTCTACATAGAATATATTCTATATAGATTTTTGTGTATTGATCATGTATCCTGAACTCTATTGGATAATTCCCATTGGCATATAAATAATGGCGTTATTTCATCAATCTTTAAAAATCCCTTCTCTTGATCCACTTTCCCATCAACTGAGGTACCATTTCTTTCCTCCACCACACAGCTAACCCCTTCAAAGTGTGATCTATACTTGTAGTGTTAATTATCTCTTATCCCGGTACAAACAGGCTTTGGCTAAGGACCGTGATGGTGTGTGAATGAGAAATGGTGAAGAAAGGCATGAAGGTCTTGGGTCCCCCGGACTCGCGGCACCTGTGTGTGTAGTTCTAAAAGACGCTAGCCTATCAACGACTGCTGTGGGTCTCCTTCCTCTCCTGGTGCGTCGGACGCGCCCTCTGCTGGACAGTTTGGGGACAACAGACTCCATGGCATCTGGTCTCCATTAGTTCAATATGCGTGTGTCCGTGTGACTGGGTGTCTGGTATAAGTGTATGTGTGACTGTGTGCGCGTTCGCACTACTGTGTGTACGCATGTGTGAGCGTGCATGTATGTGAATGTATGCATGTAATTGGGTGTATGCGTGTACATATGTGTGCACATGTGTTTGTGTGTGCATGTGTATGTAATTGCACGTGGGAGAGCATAGGTGTTTGTATGTGTGACTGTGTGCGGGTGTAAGGGCATGACTGTGTGTGTCTTGAAGAACTAAACCCTGTAACTGGCAGGGTCCTTAGATGACTAAATAAGCGTGAGGGTTTTTTTTGTTTGTTTTAAGATTTATTTATTTGAGAGAGAGAGAGAGAGAAAACTCACGGGGGGAGGGGGGAGGCAGTAAAAGAGAATCCAAGCAGACTCCGCACTGATCACGGAACCCAAGGCGGGCTCGATCCCAGAACCCTGAGATCATGACCTGAGCTGAAACCAAGAGTTGGAAGCTCGACTGAGTGGGCGGAGCAGGTGGCCCTAAGCATGAGTGTAAGTAGGAGTCCTTTGCAAAGGTATGGGCATGGCCAAGGGAAACCATCAGGGCTAGTTCAGCGTCCTGGGGGTAGCAACATCTGAGAGCTGCCATCACCCCCAGGTCCCTGGGACCAAGGAGTAGCTAGCTATTCCTGGAATCCAGAGGGCTTTGCTGCCGTGGAAAGGGCTGTCATGCAAAGTCTCTCCTTTGGCAGATATTGGATGTCATTTTTCTAATATCCTCTGACTAGGGTGCGTGTCTGCTCCACATGCCTCCGCAGATGGGGGGTTCAGTCAGCTCCTCTGCAGCAGGGTGGTCCCCTTGCCTGCTGGCTAAGCAGACATCAGAATGGGGGGCGAAATCCTGCCTCTCTCCTTGCAAGCTCTACTGCTTTTATTGTGATGTTCTTGGGGTCTCCCTCCATTGGCTGTTGAGTGAGAAATGCCCCTTTTGTGCTCCAGGGGGATGATCTCTGTTGACAGCAACATATCCTGCTGGAGTGGTGGGGGTGGGCTGACTACTTTTCAGAGCTGGCACCATCCAAAAGCTCTTGTCCAGGGGAAGTTGATGTCAACTCTTGTGGGGCCTCAGACTTTCCTGAAGTTTCCCTTCAGCCTTATTTTTCCAAAGCCAGCTCCTTTGCTCTCCTGGTACTTCGGGCAAGAAGCTGGCAGGTCCAGCTTATGTACCTGACCCTTGCCATGCTTCAGGGGCTGGTTGGGTTTCCTGACCTTCATTACAGTCACTGAAATGTAGCAACTATTTCCTGCTTGAGTGCTGGCCCAGATACCACCACCATGGATTTCCCACAGGACTGGTTCTGAGTGAAATTGCCTCACTGTCTTTGTTTATCTCAGCATGTCTGAGGAAGGAAGTAAGAATGACACAGTTATTAGGCCATGTGATTACCCCACTCTGTGCTGGGTCTTTACGGTCTTGGTGTTTTAGGGGTGGGAAGTGATGTTTATTTGCTGTTCACTCCTCCATGTCATTCAGGTTTCTGCTCAAAGGTCACCTGCACAGGGCAGCCCTCCCTGATTGCCCCTTGCTCACTTGCTAACTCTTCTCATTCTGTTACTTTCCTTTATTGCCATCACCATCTGACTTGGTCTTATTTCCCGTTGGCTTCCCCCATCAGACATGATCACCACCATCCAGAGACCTCATCTGTCTTGTTCATCCCGGGTCCTGGGTCCCAGCACTGTGCCTGGTACAGAGTGGGTGCTCAAGTACAGTTTGTTGCTGAAGAATGAGCTATCTGGGAGGTGTAAGTCCCCCTCTCCATTTTACCGAGGGCGCATGAAGCTCAGAGAGGCCAAGTGACTTGACCAAGGTCACACAGCCAGCCAGCACGGCTGGGATCTGAACTCTGTTGTGCTGAATCCAGAAGTGTTCCTTCCCAATGGCCAAGGAGAGGAAAAGAGGGACTCTAGCCACCAGGCAGCCCGCATGCTTGCTCTAGAGAGACCCCAGGCTGACTCCTGGGAGGTGTGTCTTCATGGTGACACAAAGGAAAAACTGCTCATCTGTTTTGTGCACAAACTATGTGCTGCCCCCTACCTCCACTGTGTCAAATCCTCACTTCTTTTAAAATTGGTGTTTTAGTGATAAAAATTATAGCAGCACAGTGTGGGAAACAGAAAACATTAGAAACAAGTTGCAAGTTGAAAGGATGAAGACTCCAATTCTACTTCTCCAATTCCACTGTGTTGTGTGGATTCTCCTGGAATTTTTTCAGTCTATATGCAAACATGTGCACACACAGACCCCTATGCATATTCCTAGGTTTTATATGTAGATGGGACCATTACTCATATGTCAATTTTTTATTGAGATATAACTGACATGTAACATTATATTAGTTTCAGATGTACACATGATTTAATATTTGTGTAGATTGCAAAATGATCACAGCAATAAGTCTAGTTAACATCCATCACCACCCAGAGTTACAGGATTTGTTTTTCTGGTGACGAGAACTTTTTAAAAAAGATTTATTTATTTATTTATTTGAGAGCGAGAAAGAGAATGAGAGTGAGGGGAGGAGCATGGGGAGAGGGACAATCAGACCCCATACTGAGCTCGGAGCCTGACACAGGGCTGGAAATCTCATGACCCTGAGATCATGACCTGAGCCAAAATTAAGAGTCAATTGCTTAACTGACTGAGCCATCCAGGCGCCCATTATTTATTTATTTTAGAGAGTGAGTGAGCAGAGGAGGGGCAGAGGGAGAAGGTGAGGGAGAGAAGCAAACTCCCCGCAGAGTCCAGAACCCGGTTTCCACAACCCATGAGATCACGACCTGAGCTGAAACAGTTCGATGCTCAACCAACTAAGCACCCAGGCGCCCGTAGAGATGAAACTTTTAAGATCTACACTCGGCAACTTTCAAATACATATACAGTGCTATTAACTGTAGGCAAGAAGCTATACATTGCATCCCTAGGACTGACATATTTCACAACTGGAGTTTGTACCTTTTCACCCCTTCACCCACTTCACCCACTCCCTACACCCTGCCTCAGGCAACCATCAATGTGCCCTCTGTTTCCATGAGTTCATTTATTTTTTAAAGATTCGGTATAAGTAAGATCATATGGTATTTGTCTTTCTCTGTCTGGCTTATTTCACTGAGCATAATGACCTCAAGGTCCACTCGTCCATCCATGTTGTCACAAATGGAAAAATTTCCTTCACACATCACTTCAAAAGGTGCTTCCCCCCCTCTCTCTGACCTGTCTGATGGAATGCTTGCAATGCTCTGTGATGTTTTATCATGCCCACTTTACAGATGTGAAGACTAGGCTCAGGGGGCTGACAGGCGGTGTCCAAAGCTGGTGACTCACAGAGTGACTGCCACCTCTGGTCTGACACGCACTTGCCCACTTCCTGGCTCTGGGTGGGAGTGGAAGGATCAGCCTCTGCTTCTCAGTGTGTGGCTGCCCTCACTCTGACACTGGCTGGGGGACATTCCAGAAGCCCAACTGTATGATTTAGCAGCTGAGACATTCCTTGTTGGATGAGAAACCCTGGGGATGCTCTAGGGTACTCGAGCTCAGAGCTGAAAGACCCCACCTGAGGCTTCCTGGCTCAGGAATCAGGGGGATAACTGGTCTGATAGACTCTTCCTTTGTGATGCTGCAGAGACCTGCTGGGGTTTTAGTCCTTGACATGGCTGGTGAAAGTTCAAGACCTGCTTAGGGTTTCAATATGGGACCAGATTTTGTTGCCTACCTTGGCCTTGGTCAATTGTGCAATCTTGTCTGTTGGTGCTCTTAGTCCCAGTGTCAAAAGAACATGAACCCACTTGCCTTTTTGTGCAGCAGGGTAACCCACCCCTCATGCTTGACCTTGGTGACTCATCCTTTTCTGCAGATCTCTGTTAACCCTGAAGCCTGGCCTAAGGTGGAACTCCTACCCCTGGCATGTCACTTATCACTGATATGTACTTTTTTTTTTACTTTAAAAAATATTTTATTTATTTATTTGTCAGAGAGAGGGGGATGGAGGGTGAACACAACCAGAAGTGGCAATCGGAGGGAGAAGCAGGCTCCCTGCTGACCAAGGAGCCTGATGAGGGACTTGATCCCAGGAACCTGGGATCATGACCTGAGCTGAAGACAGACACTTAACCAACAGAGCCCTCACTGATACATTATTGATCATTTATTTGATCATTGCCCATCTCCCCACAAGATGTGAGCCCACTGACAGCAGGGACTGAGTCAGCTGTGCTCATTGCTGCATCCCCAGTATCTAAAATATGCACAACACACAAGATAGGTTCAAAAACTTAGAACCATGAAAGACTATGGACTCTGGGAAACAAACTGAGGGTTTCAGAGGGGACGGGGGTGGGGGATTGGGCTGGGCTGGTGATGGGTATTAAGGAGGGCACATATTGCATGGAGCACTGGGTGTTATATGCAACAATGAATCATGGAACATTACATAAAAAATTAATGATGTACCGTATGGCAAATATGGTGAATAACATAATAAAAAATTAAAAAAAAACAAGAAAAGGAAAAAACCACTTATGGTCATATGAACAGCACCTGGAGATTTAGATTTTTTCCTCTTATTTTATAATTGAAAAACAAACAAACAAACAAACAACCCAAAGCCAACCTGGGAATCAGAGAAGTGAAGCCTTTCCCCTCCCCACCTTCCCTGTAGAAGCTGGTGGACTCAGAGGTCTTAAAGCAACATTTCTGAAAACTTGAAGGAAACAGTTTTCCTGAGGATCTTCTTAGATGCTGTTTGCAGTCAATATTTCTGGGCAGGGGTGCAAGACTCTGAATTTCCTGCAAGCTCTCAGGTGATGCCTATGGTGGAGGTCTGAGGACCACACTGAGTAGCCAATCCTTAGAGCTCATTGCTGCACACCCTTCCAGAAAATCTTTCCCCAGATATTCAATGAGCATTGCCTATGTGCAAGGCTTTGCTGTCACCTGTGCTGTCATATCTACCTCATCAGCTGTGGGGCTGGAGCAAGTTGCTTCCCCTGTCTGAATCTCTGGTTCCTCCTCTGTAAACACGAGTTCATGATGTGATATTGCAGGGCTGTTGGGTAATTACACAGCAACAACACTAGCAGTAACTGACTGGCATTTATTAAGCCCTTGCTCTATCCTACGTGTTTTATGTGCATTGTCTTTTAAGATTATTCCTGCCACCTTAGGAGGTGATGCTAATGAAATGCCCACGTGCAGATGCAAGGAGCATGGTCTGGCCACTCAGGGCACCCAGGGTGAAGTGGGGCTGCCTGGTGCACAGCCTGGCTCCACCAGCTCTAGGACTTTGGACAAGTCACTGAAAGAGCTGAAAAAAAGCATTCAGCCTCAGCTTTGTAGCCTGTGAAATGAGCCGGGGAAAGTAGTGAATATATCTACAGGACTGAAAACAGGATTGTGGCTCACGTGGGCAAATGCCATTCCTGCTGTAGCTGCCTGCCCATTCTTGGCACACAGTAGGTCCACAGTGAGCTGAGCCCGTCTGGGCACTGGGGGCTCTTTCTCTTGTGTGTCTAGGATTCTGCCTGGATTAGTGTACTCTGGCCATGCCCCCTGACCCATATGTGGATGGATCTGCCAGCAGGGGAGGTCTACCTTCATGCAGA
>NC_048221.1:11471035-11491247 GCF_002007445.2 Ailuropoda melanoleuca
TTACTTATGTGGAGTGCTGGCTCACAGCAGCACAAATACCAGTTGTCAGCCCTTTCTCCTCTGTCTTTTTGCAGGCGCGTGATCCTTTCCACATTCCTCTGGAACTGTCTTCTGTCCTAATCTCAGGCCCTCATCTGAACCCGCCTATCCCAGATGGCAAGACTGAGCCCACAGGGGGCTGTCACAGCCCACAGTCACAGCCAGGATGGGGCAGAACTCCGCNATACCAGTTGTCAGCCCTTTCTCCTCTGTCTTTTTGCAGGCGCGTGATCCTTTCCACATTCCTCTGGAACTGTCTTCTGTCCTAATCTCAGGCCCTCATCTGAACCCGCCTATCCCAGATGGCAAGACTGAGCCCACAGGGGGCTGTCACAGCCCACAGTCACAGCCAGGATGGGGCAGAACTCCGCGCAGGGTCTCCCAGCTCTGCTTCCTCTGTCTGTGCCCCACCTCCTGGACACCTGAAGCCTTACCTCTTCAGCCCCAGGTGAGGGCTGGACCCTTTACCCCCTGAATCTGATACAGGTAATCCCCAGCCAGGCCCATTGCTTTGTTCCTGCCCCCAGCAGTCATGTCTCAACCCAGGCCCTGGGCTGCTTGGAGGCAGGCCTTGAACTCCTGCCTGGGTGTGCAGCCCAGAGGCCAGAAACTTCCTGATTGTCTTCTGAGAAATGGTGCAGTCCACCCTCTTGAATCACATGTGGAGGGGAGCCCCCAGATATATTTTGGGAGGAGGTTGGCCTGATCCTGTTCCCATGGCACCTGAACTCTCAAGGTCAAGCTTTTACCTGCTGCACCCCTGCTTTGAAAGGGCAGGGGTGGCTGTTAACTTGGGGGTCCAGAGTCACCTTTGCCCATCCCCCAACTGAGCCCGTACCTCATGTGGGAGGTGCTGAGTTCTGAGGATCCAGTGCGCAAACTGTTCTGATAACACTCAAGTCCTCCTCCCCCACCTACCATTTGGGCCACTGCCAGGTGGGGAGGAAGTAAGCAGGCAGGCGGGGATTGGCTGGCTTAGGCTGGCCTCTGCAGCCTTGTCCCCTGGGTCAGGGGCCAGAGGCAAAGACTTCCAAGAGGAGAAGAGAGGAGGTTGTGTGGCTAAGCTGTTCCTGACTGAAGGTACCAGGTTGGGTGTCCTGGCCCCAGAGTGGGGAAGGTTGCTGTCCAAGGTGGGGGGTGGCTCCAGGGAGTGGCTGTTCCAGGGTAAGAGGGGCTACCCATGGGTGGTTAAGTATCTCTCACTCTGTCTCTGTTTCTCTGTTTCTCCCTCTCACTCTGCCTCTTCCTCTGGAATTCTCTTGATCCTCCTCTCTCTAACCCTCCCCCCCAACCATTTGCCCAGTTCCTAGCACTCACCTCCCTGCCCCTCCATGTCTCTGTCTCTCCCATCCTGCGGCCTCTCCCTCTGTTTGTGAGCAGTCCAGGGATCTCACCTTTCTGCCCCATTCCTGGGTCTCAGGAGCTCACCCTCTATCCGTTCTGCCCAGGATGTCACAGATGAACCTGTCCTGGCTGGGACTGGGGCAGCTGGCAGCCTCCCCATGGCTGCTCCTGCTGCTGGCTGGGGCCACCTGGCTGCTGGCCCACATCCTGGCCTGGAGCTACAGCTTGTATGACATCTGCAGCCGTCTCCGGTGTTTCCCGCAGCCCCCGAAGCGGAACTGGCTTTGGGGTCACGTGGGCCTGGTGAGTGTGGGTGGGAAGACAGGTCTGGGGTATCAGCGTGGATGGACTTCCTGAAGGGTCAGGAATGGGGCTCAGGGGTTGGGCTGAGGTCTGGGTCAGGGGAGAAACAGGGAGGCTAGTGGAGCCCCTCTGAACTCATTCAAGCTTCCACTCTGCCATCCCAGACCATTTGCACATCTTTGTTCTCCCAGTTTTAGCCTGTTTGTACCCAGTTCCTGCCTTCTTCTTACATTAATGTCCCTCTGAGGGGCTCCCATGGTGGGCTGCATAAGCACAGTCCCCTGTGGTTCCCAGAGCCCATGGCTACCCTGAAGAGCTTCTCAGGGGCCTGTCCAGGTTCACTCCCTTCGTGGACTATTCCCTTGAGTCTGTTCACTTGTCTACAGGCATTAGCTATGACCTCCCCACCCTGACACATAGGGGTCAAGCTTCCCACTCACACCCCTCCCCAGGATAGCTTCCTCTTCCCTGCTAAGATGTCCCAGTGGGCCCATTACCCAACCTGAATAAAGTTAACCACTCACTTCTCCTTGCAGAAGCTTTCCTTGATCCCTCTCCTGCACC
Organism: Ailuropoda melanoleuca; assembly: GCF_002007445.2. NCBI lineage: Eukaryota > Metazoa > Chordata > Mammalia > Carnivora > Ursidae > Ailuropoda > Ailuropoda melanoleuca. Next base: position 11,473,286 of record NC_048221.1, read on the forward strand.
CCAGATGCTGACTTTTGATGTGGCTCTTCTCATGGTTAATTAAAGAATTAATTTTCCAGTTACTTATGTTCCACCTTTCCAACTAGATAGTTCTCTGGGGAGCAGACACTAGAGTGCCCATCCAGGGGCTGGCCTATAACAGATACTCCAAGTAAGTGTTTGATGACATAGATGGTAAACTTGCCATCACCTGCCATAGTCAAGGCCAAAGGATGAGCGGCTAGCTCCTCCCATCCCCAGGCAGGCTGAGGGATGAGCACAGCTCACCTTAACTACCGGGATGAGGACCACGGCTGTGGGAAGGGCTTCCTGTGATTTTACTGCTTATTATAGCTAAGGTCAGAATGGGGGCCTTTCCCAAGGCTCATTGTGAAGGTTGCCTGAGATTCTGGGCCTTGGAATGTTCTTAAGAAACCCTGGCGGTTGGAGGAATGTTGTCAAGTTACTGCTCCCACTCCCCCTCCAGGCCTTGGTCATGGAGGCTGGTCTGGGTCACTCTTTTCTCCTCTAGTTTCTTGTGCTATGTGAGCTTGGCTGAATCACTCTCCCTCTCTGGGCCAACCTCATCAAGTGCCTGGGGAGCAGGGGGCAGTCAAAAGGTGAAAATGCCTTCTGTCCACCTGTCTGGAGCACCTGAGAGTATTTGTCAGCCAAGATGGGGCATCCTGGAGGATGGAGAGGAACTGGAGAGGATATGTCCCCAGGAGCTAACACTGCCCCCAGTTCTCCAATTGGGGGCTGTGGCCTGGTGTCCTCATTTGCAAAGGGCACAACTGATCAGAGTCCATGAGTTCAAGGGAGATTGATAGGAAGAGATAGATAGATAGATAGATGATAGATAGATAGATAGATAAATAGATAGATGATAGATAGATGATAGATAGATGATAGATAGACAGGATGCTCTATGCACAGCCTAGAAGGCAGTAGTGGCTCATAGGTAGGAGCTGCCCTCCTGACTGACGAGTAGAGATCACATCTGTCCCCTGGGGTCTGCCAGCACTGGAAGGTCTGCAGACCCTTCACCATACGAGGAGCTTGGGCCTGTGTAGACTGGACAGGACATGACAGGGTGTGGGAATGAGCCCCAGTAATAGTCGAGTCCACCCTCTTGCCCACAAACCTCAACTGTGGGGACGTTGTTGAGGTTGGAACCACTCCCAGGAGCAGAAAAATCCCACTTCTCAAACCAAGGTCAGCTTTTCCTTGGGCAGAAAGCATGTCTTCTCCCTCTCACCTTGGATGCACCCTTGGGACGTGGAGAGGCCTCCAGGACCCATCATCCCCAGAAGGAAGGAGCAGGAGGAAGCAGAGATTACCTCCATCTATGCAGAATCTGGATACTCTGCATTGTAGAGACTGCTGGGGGACCTGCTGTGGTTTCTCTGGGGAGGTGACGGACCCTTTCTTGCTTATAGATTGCCCCCACGGAGCAGGGCTTGAGGGTCCTAACTCAGCTGGTGGCCACCTACCCCCAGGGGTTTAAGGTTTCGTTTGGCCCCACGCTGCCCCTGGTCGTTTTGTGCCACCCCGACATGGTCCGGAGTGTCACCAGTGCCTCAGGTACTCATGCAGACCTTGTGGTGGTGGGCCCCTTGACACACCCCAGGGGTTCCAACCCCTCCATCTCCAAGCTTCCCTGCAGCCTCTGCAGGTCCCTGGCCTCTCCTCCCCTCTTCTCTCTCAGCCATCTTCCTCTTCCCTTCCTCTATTCATCAAGCCCCTTCTCACCCTCTCCTCCCTCCACTGCTGTCTGCTCTCCCACCCCCACCCTGGTGTTCTTGGCACCACTGGGGCCCCAAGAGGCCTCACTGCAAGGCTCTGTCCTGGAGGAACCCCCAATCCTGAGGAGATGGATCTAGACAGAGAGATCCCCAAACTGGTGAGGTGTGGAATTGGCCAGAGGGAGATGACTGTGGCAGCCCAGAGGAGAGTCAAGGCCTCTGCTGGGGCAGGCTGGAAGGCTTCCTGGGGGAGGAGTTACTGGACCTGGGTCTGGGACAAGACCAAAAAAAATTTTTTTTAAAGATTTTATTTATTTATTCGACAGAGATAGAGACAGCCAGCGAGAGAGGGAACCCAAGCAGGGGGAGTGGGAGAGGAAGAAGCAGGCTCATAGCGGAGGAGCCTGACGTGGGGCTCGATCCCGTAAAGCTGGGATCACGCCCTGAGCCGAAGGCAGACGCTTAACCACTGTGCCACCCAGGCGCCCTAAGACCAAAAAAATTTTAAAGCAAAAGGCAGGGTGATGTTGTGGGCATGTGTAACATCTGAGGTCCCCTGCTGGGCCTGGCCTCACTTCCACCCATCCCTAGGGCCAGAGCAATGAGGGTTGGCAGGTGGTGCAGTACCTGGGCTGCTATTTCTGTGACAGCCACAGACATTCTGGTGGGTTGTTTTCTTCCACCCTGTCCTACAGCCTGTCCACTGCAAGTTCATTCCCCTCCTGCTCCAGGCCCCAGGAATCTGCCTGAGGAGACCCCACCCCAGCCTGGCTCCTTCCCTTGCCTTTTGCTTCTTCCACCTCCACACAGACCAGGCTGTGCAGGGGAATGAGCAGCATCCGACAGAGACCTTGGCTTTGACTCCCAAATTTTGGGTGACTCTGGGAAGGCCCCCAGTTTTCTTGGGCTGCCAAGGTCTCTTTCAGTTGTGAGTGGTGGAAACTCAACCCTATGTGGTCTAATCAAAGAAAGGAAACTTATTTACTGTGAAGCCCAGGGAGGTTGTCTTCAGGCATGGCTGGATCCAGGTCTCAAACAACATCATCAAAATCTGTCCTTATTTATTTTTTTGGTTCTGTTTTCTGCTGTGATAGCTTCATTCTCATTCTTGTAAAGATGAGTTCCGGAGGCTCAAGCTCAGTGGAAAAGTCAGCTTATACCCAACAGTACCAGGACAAGTTGCAGAATTCCCTTTAATTTCCTGGCCTGCATCCCAGAGTCAATTTTTAATTAATTAATTAAGAAGATTTTATGTATTTGAGAGAGAGAGAGAGAGAGAGAGAGAGGGAGAGAGAGAGAGACTGCCTGAGCAGGTGGAAGGGGCAGGGAGAAAGGGAGAAGCAGACTCGCTGCTGAGCGGGGAGCTGGATGTGGGACTCAATCCAAGGACCCCAGGATCAGGACCTGAGCTGAAGACAGAGGCTCAACTGACTGAGCCACCCAAGTGCCCCAGTTTTTCATTCAATCACTGTGGATCTGATTGTCTGGTTTTGGCAAGCGTAGGTTCTCAGAACTCTTGTTTTGGGGCTGAAAGCAGCTCAATGGCTAAGAACAGAGGCTCTGGGTTCAGACAGACCTGGCCTTAGATCTCAGGAATGCACTCAGTATCTGGGAGATTGTAGGCAAGTGACTTCATTGTTCAGAGCCTCAGTTGTCTTATCTGGAAAATGAGGATGAAGAGAAGCAAGGTGAACGTGGTGCTTGGGATCCAAAATGGGGAAAGACCCTTTTTGGTCTTGTAACCAGGGGACCCCAATTGTCATATAGATGGTCTGGGGAGGGATCCCAGGAGGAGACTGGGCTGCTGGAGGGGATTCCTGGGGCTCAGATTTGGGTCTTTGCCCTGCAAGTCCTTCTATCCTGCGGCCACCTAGAAGGAGTGGTTTGCCTCCTCTTTGTTCTTCTCCAGATTCAGAGCTCAGAGGAAGGTCTCCTGTACACACAGGACCTGGCAAGCACCTATGGGGATGTGTGCTGCTGGTGGGTGGGTCCCTGGCATGCAGTCATCCGCATCTTCCACCCCACCTGCATCAAGCCTGTGCTCTTTGCTCCAGGTAGACACACCATGACCACGGCTTAGTCCCTGCTGAGGTCTCTGTGCTGCTTCCAGCTTGGCTGGTGACCCAGGTGCAGATAGGAGGGGCTGTGGCAGAGAAGCCACGGTCTCTGTCTCACCTGCACCCCAACCTGCCAGACCTGCAGTCATGTGTGCTCACGCCTAGGTTGTGATTATGCAATGTCTGCTGTATGACCATGTCTGGTCACATTTATGTTTCCACCTGCCTTGTGGTTACAGCTGGTATGCATTATGCTTGGTTACACCTGGTATATAGTTACACCTGAGATCAAGTGAAGATGCCCTTAGTCATGGCTGGGGCTTGGCTGTGGCATGTGTGGGGTCTGTCTGGTTTTTGTCCGAGATGCCATTTGAGATGTCCAGTTCTCCTGTTGGTCATGTCTGGGCCATGTGTAGGGTTTGTCTGAGGTCCGTGACCCAGAGTTCTGGGAAATGCTGAGGCCTTATGTGAGTCTTGTCCAGGGCAGGTCTTAGGATATGCCTGTGTCACACTTAGTGGGGTCGTATTCAGTCCTGTCTGACAACCTGTGGGTCACACTGAGATTGTGTCAGGTTGTCTTTGGGTCCATGTCAGAGCATGTTGTGTCCTGTCAATGTGTGTCACGCACGTTGTTTCATGTCAGGACATGTTAACACATGGTGGGGCCATGTCAGCTGTTGCAAGAGACGTCAGAGGGCTCTGGGACAGATGAGGTGTTCTAGGTCCCTGTAAAGGCATTTTGTGGAGTGCTGATTAGTGTTTGGGTGTTTTGAACATGTTGGACCAGGTAGGAGCTGTGCCATGTTAGGGTGCATCTAAGTGCACGGGGGGTGTGTCTGCAGGCTCCGCCTTTGTTCTGCTCTGTGCTGCAGCCTGGTCTGGTCTCCCCCTCACCTCCCTACTCCTCTCTGTTTCTTCTGCCCTTGTTCCCATTCCTGCTCTGCTGGGCTTGGAGTGGGTGTGCAGACCCCTGGTGGGAGCTTCTACCCCCAAGCCCAAAGCACTTACCCTTCCCCTCTTATGACCCCTGATGGTCCTCCTTCATGTCAGCTGCCATTGCACCCAAGGACAAGGTCTTTTACAGCTTTCTGAAGCCCTGGCTGGGTGAGTAAGTGTGGGTTAAGGGGACTGGGGACAACCTTGGGAGCCCAGGGGAAGGCACTGCCCTTGCCCACACCTCATGGCTGCCTCTACTAGGGGATGGGCTTCTGTTGAGTGCTGGTGACAAATGGAGCAGCCACCGCCACATGCTGACACCTGCCTTCCACTTCAACATCCTGAAGCCCTATGTGAAGATTTTCAATGGCAGCGTGAATGTCATGCATGTGAGTCTCTTGAACCTAGGGTCCCAGCTGAAGCCTTGGGGGTGATGGGGCCTCTGTGACATCTTGCCTGGAATACGGGCTCTTCTAGGTTAGCTTTGGGGTCATTGCTCTTGCTCTCTGAGTCTCAATTTTTCAGCTGTAAAATGGGAATAACGGTCCCCACGTTTCAGAGTGTTCAAGATAATGTAATATAGTCAGGTTCCTGGCACATAGTAGGTGCCCAGAAGGTGTTAGTTTCTATGTTTCCCTTGCAAAGAAGCCTTGGAACATGAGACACAGTTGAATATCCATGAACATCACACAGTAGTTATTACTGAATTAATGAGCCACTTCCCAACTCATTGGTCTCACTCAGTGAGGGTTTATTACTGCTAACAAGTCTGTGAGTCAGTTGGCTGGCTCTTCTGGACATGGGCGGGGTCACATGTACCTGTGACCCGCTGTGGTCAGGTATATACTTTGCAGATCTGGGCTCTCACATGTTTGGGGCTTGTCTGGCTGCAGGCTAATCTAGGATAGTCTCATCTTGGACAACTGAACTTTCTTTTATGTGACTCTCTCCCTCCAGAAGGCATCTCAGTCTTGACCACGTTGCTGAGGCAGGGTTCCAAGAAACTGAGAGGAAGCTACAATGCCTCTTGAGATCTAGGTTTAGGGAGATCACCTCATCATTTTCACCATTGTCTATTGGTCAAAGCAAGGCAAAGGCCAGCGTAGAATCGAAAGGTAGTGAACGAGGCTCCATCTCTTAATGGAAGTTGCTGAAAAATCACATTGCAGAGGGTATGGATATAGGGAAGTGAAGAAGTGGAGGTGAGGAGTTTGTACAGGGCCTGGGATTTTTTCAGTCTTGCAAGCTGAGGAGTGAGATTGTTATTGTTTTGTGGTTTCTTGCAGAAGACAGGAGACTCCTGTGTCAGAGACAAACGATAGTTGATTACTCATGGTGCAGTAAGCACACTTGTTTCTTGATTTGCGTTCTTTCTTTAAGTCACTAAATCCAATGAGGATAACACAGGTGGGCTTCAGTGCTTATGCAGTATGTTGCATGACAGGGAAGGGATACTAGGTTTAGGGACTCTATGACTTTTTTGGAAATTAGAAGCAAGCCTGTCATTTGTTCAGGGGGAAACCTTACCTTCTCCTTCAAGGGTATCCTTCAAACGCAACTCAGAGAAATAGCTCAAGTATAGAACATAAAGGCCTTGCATTTTGGGGGGCATACCAGCAAGAATGTGCATGGGTACTCAGGGCCCATGGACTACCTTTCTCAAAAAAGGACTTTTTCTTAACCTATAACAATGAAATGATGAAATCTAACATTAAGCACTTACTAGTGCTAGAAAGGGATGTGCACATACCATGACATATGGTGTCTCATTTGATTTTCTTTGAGGTAGACATAATCTTATCCATTAGAGGTGATAAAAATGAGGTTCAGAGAAGTTAGGGAGCTTGCCCACACTCGCAGCTAGCATGTGAGCTCATAAGTGGAGCTGGCATTCCAACCTGGTTTATTTGACACCAGACAAGTCATCTTCACTGTTACTGAAGTTTTGGCAGGTGAAGCCCAGAGAGGGCAATAAGTTGACCAAAGGCACATAGAGTATAGGAGGCAGAGCCAGTATTTGAACTCAAGTCTCCTGACTCTCAGCCATGGGGTCTTAATAGTAACAGGCTGTACTTCTCCCCAGGCCTGGTTGTCCTTGGGGATGGATGCCTGTGGCCAGGAGGCTGGGTCTGGGGGATTCCATCTTGTTGGTTGGTGTTGGGGAGGGCTTCAGGGGAGGCAGTTTCCATCCCCCGCTCTGCCTCCTTCTCTTCCCAGGCCAAATGGAAGCGCCTGGTGTCAGAGGGCAGGACCCATCTGGACATGTTTGAACACATCAGCCTCATGACCCTGGACAGTCTGCAGAAATGTGTCTTCAGTTTTGACAGCAATTGCCAGGAGTGAGTCTCTGCCGTGGGTGTGGGAACATAAGCCATAGGCCCAAGGGATTGGATGGGGAAGGGAGGACTTGTCAGCAGAATCAGAAAGGACTTCCTGGACGTAATGGATCAGAGTTAGATGTTAAAGGACAAGGAACGGAAAGAGAAAGAGTGATCCTTTTGTATAGGTAGAAAAGTTTGATAAAGGCCAGGGGGCCACGATGAGCAAAGCATGTGCCATAGTGAGGAGCTGCCTTGGGAATGAGGTTGGTTGGGTTGGCAGGGGCTGTACCTTAAGGACTTTCAAAATCCAGCAAAGGCATGTGAACTTTATCCTGCAGTTTGCAGGGAGGCGTGGAAGGTGTTGAACAGATGAAGGTCATGGTCAAAGCTGTTCTTGGACATCTGACTCTAGGGAAGACCAATTGTTGTGTAGACAGTGGATGGTATTGAACTTGAATGCAATAGTAGGTAGGGGCCTGGATCCACTGACCAACTGAGAGAAGGTAAAGTCTGAACAGTATGGAGAGAGAGAAGAAAAACATAATGTCTTGGCTGGGCTGGGATAGGGTGCCTGGGGCATGAGGGCAGCTCACAGAAATAGAATCAGGGAGAGAAGGAAGTCTGGAGAGTCACGTCTCCTGGCTCATTCCCACCATGTACCTGTGGGGCCACCTGTTCCTGGTCGGTCAGTTTTCTGATGGGAGTAACTCCCAGCTCTGGTGGGAGGCGTTTTCTCAGTTTTCAGGTAAGCTGAGTTGTTGCATCCCTTCATGTCCTCATCCTGCAGGAAGTCTAGTGAATATATTGCTGCCATCTTGGATCTCAGTGCCCTTGTGGCAAAACGCCATCAGCAGATCCTCGTGCACACGGACTTCCTGTACTACCTCACCCCAGATGGACAGCGCTTCCGCAGAGCCTGCCGCCTGGTGCATAACTTCACAGATGCTGTCATCCAGGAGCGGCGCCGCACTCTCCCCAGTCAGGGTGTTGATGACTTCCTCCAGGCCAAGGCTAAGAACAAGACTTTGGACTTCATTGATGTCCTCCTGCTGACCAAGGTGGGTTTCTCTGGGATCTGAGGTCAAGAGGTAGAATGGACCTTGATTTCAAATTTCAGATTGAAGAACTTAGACTTGATCCAGAGGGCACTGGGGAGCCATGGAAGTTGCTTGAGGATGGGAGGACTGGATTAGGGATATGTTTTAGAGATGACTATGTGGAATGCAGTCTGCAGGGGCTGCTATGTCTGAAACTGTGAAGGGCCTGAGATTTTATTCGACTTAATAAGGTCGTCTAGTGTGTGTGTGTGTGTGTGTGTGTGTGTGTGTGTGTTTATATATCAGAACCCTAGATCAGAGAAGCCCAGTTATTGCTCACAGAAGTAAGGGTAGCCAGAGTAGAATTGTAGGCGTGGTTCCTCGTTCTAAAATTCTTCTGAGAGTTACATGATGCTTTTATGTGTCCATGCAGCCATGCTTCCATCACAGGAGATGTAACTCTACATTATGAATCTTGGAACTTATGAAGGACTGCTGACACAGCTGCCCCTTCTTCTTCTGTGTGTGTGTGTGTGTGTGTGTGTGTGCGCGCGCGCACGCACACACATGGGAGAGAGAGACACAGAGAGAGAGAGAGTTTGGGAGGACAAAGAAGTCCTCTTCATGGAGAAGGCAATGTCTACAGCTTCTGTTGGCTTATCATCAGGGGAGATGAGGAATCTCTGGATTTACTATCCTAGAATGTGAGCAAGTGGCTCTGGAGCAATGCTCAATCTCTATCTTCCAAGGGAAGTTGTCATTGAATCTCCTGCAATGCAGGTTGTCAGTAACTTTTTTTCCAGAAAGTCCTCATCATGTCGAAACATGAAAATATTTATGGATCATTGATTCCTCCCACCAGGGACAAAGCAGGAGGGAAACAGTCCAAAGAGGAGGACTGTGGAGTGGGGTCTCCGATGATAGTGAGCAGAAGAGGTGTAAGAATGCAGGTTGGGCTTGGGGTTCTGGATGTCTCAGGTTAGGCTCAGGAGCTCTCAGAGCTGATGTGATTTGGTGTGTGTGTGTGTGTATGTGGGTGTCTTATTTCTCTCCAGGATAAAGATGGAAAACAATTGTCAGACGAGGACATCCGAGCTGAAGCTGACACCTTTATGTTTGAGGGTGAGCATCCCTGTGTGGGGCTATGGGGGGGGCAGGGGTCTGTTCAATCCCAGGGACTTGCTGGGTTGGCCCTGGACCACCCCATCCCACCCCATCTTCCCCATCCTCCCTTGAGGTCCTTAAGTAAGGGTGTTGTCCACCCTCTGGTGCTGAATAAGCCCAGGGACCCAAGCATGTCTGGTTGCCTCTCAGGCCATGACACCACAGCCAGTGGCCTCTCCTGGGTCCTGTACAACCTTGCAAAGCACCCAGAATACCAGGAGCGCTGCCGGCAGGAGGTGCAGGAGCTCCTGAGGGACCGTGAGCCTCAAGAGATTGAATGGTGAGTGCAGGTCCTTATGGTTTTTCCTGAACCTCTCTCATTGGCTTTGTTCCCCAGTTGGGGAAGGGGACGAATCTTTTGGTTAATTCTGTCGTTATTGCATAGTGAGAATAGGAGCGGAGCTCAGAGGCAGGGTCTGTACCCAGCCTGGAGAGTAGGGGAAAGTGAGAAAGATCTGGGCTGCTGAGAGAATTAGTGACAATGTATGAAGGCAGAGGATGCCACTTAGTACATATTCAGTAAGTGAACTTTCACTCTATTCTCTTACTTTCCTCTTAAATCACATTTCTTTTTCCTGAACATCTTCACTCCCTATATGTTTGCTTCTCTCTAGCCTTCTAATTTCTTCCATATTGTTCAGTCCAGGATTTATTTGGGATACGTAGTTTTAAAATCATTTAATTATCGTCCAGGAACTCCTGAGTCTTCAACTATCCAGCCCCCATTCAGAGGACACTGCCACACTGCCTTTCTGTTCCCAGTTCTGTACCTTCTCCAATTCTTACTAGCTCATTCTGTGTCCTGGAGACCCAAGAAGGACCCAGCCCTGGCCCTTGTCTTCCAAGAGCCCCAGACTGGTGGGGGAATTGTCTCAGGTCAGGACACTTCTGGTCCACATGGGCTGGACTAGGGTGGAGAGTATGAAAGGCAAGCCTAAGGGTAGAGAGAGTGCCTCTGCTGAGACCCTGAGTGACGATTAGTAGATATTGGGGTGTAGTTGGGGTACAGTTAGTTCAAGAAGACAGAGTGGGCACAAGTGAAGAGGAGTGGAGGAAGGGAAGAGGGAAAGGGAGAAGAAAGGGGGAGGGAGGGAGAAAGAGAGAGACAGAGAAATAGAGAAGGGAGGAGGGGAAGGAGAGAGAGAGAAAGAGAGGCAGACAGGCAGACACACAGGGGGAGAAGAAAGAAAAAGAGAGGGAGACACTGACTCCTGGGGAGGTGATGTGGCTGGGGAATGGCAGCAAAAGCTGGTTAGGGGAGACCTTTTTTTTTTTTTTTAAGATTTTATTTATTTATTTATTTATTTGTTTGTTTGTTTGTTTATTTATTTATTTAACAAAGAGAGACAGCCAGCAAGAGAGGGAACACAAGCAGGGGGAGTGGGAGAGGAAGAAGCAGGCTCTTAGCGGAGGAGCCTGATGTGGGGCTCGATCCCAGAATGCTGGGATCACGCCCTGAGCCGAAGGCAGATGCTTGATGACTGCGCCACCCAGGCGCCCCTGCGGGAGACTTCAGAAGCAATGTCATTGGCTTCAGTTGTTAATGCAAGGGCAAGGGAGAACTGTGGGAATTGTTTGAGCGGGAGGAGGACTGGTCAGATCTGGGTACCAGGAAGATCTTTCTAGGGCTCGTATGGGGAACATACTGGAGACGACAAGCTGTAACATGGCGACCAGGGAGGGGATTCTCTGGGGTGGGCCAGGGGCTTGGGGATGTTGGGTAGGCACTGGACCGGAAGGGCATCTTATAGGTAGTATTTTCCACTCCAAGCCTTCATTCAGCACAGCAGTCCTGTGAGGTAGGCTAGAGAAACATTTTTATGCTGTTTCAACCAAAATTTCAAACAAAACTGTACACCTGGTTAAAAAAAATAGAAGGTATATTAAAGAGAATTTATAATCAGGGCACCTGAGTGGCTCAGTTGGTTGAACAACCAGCTCTGGATTTTCACTCAGGTCATGGTCTCGGGGTTGTGAGATTGAGCCCTGTGTCCGGCTCCAAGGTGAGCGTGAAGCATGCTTAAGATTCCCTCTCCCTGACCTCTCCCCCCTCAAATAAACTAATAAATCTTTAAAAGAAAGAGAGGGTTTATAATAGAAATGAACTTTTTTCTTAATCCTCACCCTAGGAGTGACTCCTGTCAATGATTTCCTGTGTGTCCTTCCAGACGACATCTATCCTTATACCCACGTTTATGTGAAAACTGTCTCCCTACCTCCTCCAGTGGAAATTAAGGTCTATACAGTAGCAAAATGTCTTTGGGAGCTTTTCTGTTCCTCAAACATGGGTTTTGGAAAAGTAGTTTTGAATTACAAAGCCCATGATGAGAACACGTTCTTCTTGCCGTGAGACATTATAAAGGAGACTGCAGTTATCATTGATGTCCTCCCCGCCCCCTAGCTGAATCCCCTCCTGTCTCCCTAGGCGTTTCTAGATTCATTGATTTGTCATGTGTCTTTCCATAACTATCTGTCTATCTATACATCTGTCTATCTATCTATCATCTATATCATCTATATCCTCTCTCTCTCTCTCTGTCTCTCATCTTTTTGTCCATTAACACACTTTGCAGTTCTGTATACATAGTTTGTAACTTGTTCTATTCACTCAATGGTGTGTCTTACAACTCCTTCTTTATGTGTGCTGCATAGCTGTCCATAGTTTCCTTGGTTCATCCCTTTATGAGGTCACTCATGTTAGTATTCTCAATTATACTAAACATTGCTGAATTGCTTTCCAGAGTCAGCACAGAGACTCTGTGCTGATTTACCTTTCAGCTTGCAGTGTGTGAGAGGACTTGTGAGCCCTAATTTCTCCTTTTTGATTGCTGTGTAATATTCTACCATAATGGCTGTACCATAGTTTATCTAAACCTCTCCCACTGGTGAATATTTGGATCGTTTCTAGCCTTTTGCTAAAATAAACACGGGGTATCAACATCTGTGAACACTGACCCATGCTTACACATGTGAATGTCTCTCCAGTGCACATTTCCAGGAAAGCGATTGCTGAGTCAAAGACATTCTGAGTTTTTGTCATTTTAATAGTTATTGCAAATCTGTTCCTATCAGCTGAACTTGATGTTGCCAGCTTTCCCATACATTTACCTATGGTATTATTGTATTGAATTTTAAATCTTTGCCAATTTTTCATATTTACCCTTTTTATGAACATTTCTTTTTTTTTTAAATTATGTTAGTTAGTCACCATACAGTACATCATTAGTTTTTGATGTAGTGTTCCATGATTCATTGTTTGTGTATAACACTCAGTGATCATTGCAATATGTGTCTTCCTTAATACCCATCACCAGGCTAACCCATCCCATCACCCCTCTTCCCCTCCAGAACCCTCAGGTTTGTTTCCCAGAGTCCATAGTCTCTCATAGTTTGTCTTCCCCTCGGATTTCACCCCCCTTCATTTTTCCCTTCCTTCCCCTGTGGTCCTCCATGCTATTCTTTATGTTCCACACATTAGTGAAACCATATGATAATTGTCTTTCTCTGCTTGACTTATTTTACCTGACATAATCCCCTTGAGTTCCATCCATGTCGATGCAAATGGTGGGTATTCATCCTTTCTGATGGCTGAGTAATATTCCATTGTATATATGGATCACATCTTCTTTCTCCATTCACCTGTTGAAGGGCATCCTGGCTCCTCCCACAGTTTGGCTATAGTGGACATTGCTGCTATGAACATTGGGGTGGATGTGCCCCTTCTTTTCACTACATCTGTATCTTTGGGGTAAATACCTCGTAGTGCATTGCTGGGTCATAGGATCGCTGTAGTCTTAACATCTTGAGGAACCTGCATACTGTTTTCCAGAGTGGCTGTACCAGCTTACATTCCCACCAACCACATAAGAGAGCTCCCCTTTCTTCATATCCTCACCAACATTTGTTGTTTCTTGCCTTGTCAATTTAACATCTTTTGCACGTTTTGGGGGACTACTCCCAACACTTTTTTAATATTGAGGTATAATTGACATATATTCTATTACTTTCAGGTGTACAACAAATGAGTTGATATTTGTATGTATTGCAAAATGATCACCACAATTAGTCTAGCTAATATTTGTCACTATACATAATTATGGAATTTTTTTCATGTGATGAGAACTTTTAAGATCTACTCTCTTAGCAACTTCTAAATATGCAATACAGTGCGATTACCTACAGTATTATTAACTATAGTCAATACAGTATTATTAATGAAAATACAGTAACTATGTAATGCTGTAGATAACATCCCTGTGACTTAATTATTTTGACTCCTTCACCCATTCCCCCCCCCACCCCTCACCTCTGGCAACAACCAATCTGGTCTCTATCCATGAGCTTGTTTTTGTTGTTTGTTTTTTCAGATACTACCTGTAAGTGAAATCATATGGTATTTGTCTTTCTCTGTCTGACTTATTTCCTTAGCATAATGCCTTCAAGGTCCATCTATGTTATTGCAAATGGCAAGATTTCTGTTTTTTATGGCTGAGTAACATTCCACTGAATATATACCACATTTTCTTTACCCATTCATCCACTGATGGGTACAAGTGGTTTTCATAACCTTGGCTATTATAACTAATGCTGCAGGGAACATGGGGATATACATACACTTCTTGAGTTAGTGTTTTCATCTTCTTCGGATAACTACCCAGAGGAGAGATTGCTAGATAGTGTGGTAGTCTGCTTTTTATTTTTTATTTTTATTTATTTATTTTTTTAAAGATTTTATTTATTTATTTGACAGAGAGAGACAGCCAGCGAGAGAGGGAACACAAGCAGGGGGAGTGGGAGAGGAAGAAGCAGGCTCCCAGCGTAGGATCCTGATGTGGGGCTTGATCCCAGAACACCGGGATCACGCCCTGAGCCGAAGGCAGACGCTTAACAACTGAGCCACCCAGGCGCCCTGCTTTTTAATTTTTTTGAGGAAACTTCATAATGTTTTCCACAGTGTCCGCATCAATTTACAATCCCACCAATGTGCACAGGGTTCCTTTTCCTCCACATCCTCGTCAGCATTTGTTATTTCTTGTGTTTTTGATAATAGCTATTCTAACAGCTGTGAGGTGTGAGACCTCGTTGTGGTTTTGATTTGCATTTCCCTGATAATTAGTGATTTTGAGCACCTTTTCATGTACCTGTTGGCCATCTGTGTGTCTTCTTCTAAAAATGTCTATTCAGATCCTTCTTCTGTACATTTTGATAAGGCTTTTGTATTTCACTTTATGTGAGTGGTACTCATCTTTTGTTGTTGGTGTTTCTCTTTGAGTTTTTCTCTTTTTTCATGTTTACTTATAATAACTCACTTAAAAAAGTAATCCTTTTCTGTCTTGTGTTGCAAAAGATTGCCTTTTGACTTTTGAGGGGCACTTTTGGTTAATTTTTATGGAGACTACTATGTCCAAATTTTCTTTCACAGCTCTACTGTCCATCCCTGTTCTAGGGTTTTGTGGGCTTCCCTTACCAGACGTTAAGGCTTCACTTACTCACATCTCTTCTGTTGCATGGGTCTCTTTTCCTGTTCTTGCAGCACGGCCACACTGGGTGTTTGTTTGATCACTGCATCTTTTTGGGGGGTATTAATATCTGGTAGAGTGAGTTTCTCTTCTTTAATCTTTCATTTGTATTTTTATTATTTTTAAAGATTTATTTATTTATTTGAGAGGTCAGGAGGGGCAGAGGGAGAGAGCACCTTAAGCAGGCTCTACACTGAGCATGGAACCTGACATGGGGATTGATCCCACAACCCTGAGATCATGACCTGAGCCGAAAGCAAGAGGTAGATGCTCAACCAACCAACCAGACACCCCCTAATCTTTCATTTTTAAGTTGACCTAACTCTTCATGATCTTTTATCCTTCCAGAAATGTTTTAGAATAAGGTTATCAAGTTCCTAAAAGTATCTGGTAAATTTTAACTTGAATTGAATATGTTCTATTGGTTGAGTTGAATATATGATTAACTTGTGAAAACGAATTACTTCATGATATGAACACATACTATGCTAGATTGTGGAAGGAATACTCCCATTTTTGGATATTGGCATACTCTTTAGTGCTTTAATAAAGTCTACAATTTTTTCTTAGAGCTCTTATTTTTTTTAAAAGATTTTATTTATTTGACAAAGAGAGAGAAACAGCCAGCGAGAGAGGGAACACAAGCAGGGGGAGTGGGAGAGGAAGAAGCAGGCTCCCAGCGCAGGAGCCTGATGCGGGGCTCGATCCCAGAATGCCGGGATCATGCCCTGAGCCGAAGGCAGACGCTTAATGACTGAACCACCCAGGCGCCCCAGACCTCTTACTTTCATTTTGTTAAATTAACTCTAAGAGACTTCTGTTGCTATGCTGACTCATATCTTCTTTTTGTATTGAGAGAAGTTTAAAAATTTGTTGGAATATACGGATTTCAATCTCTATATTTTCTGGGGGGCTAAGCTTAATCGAGGTATTTATACCATCAACATCATCATATTTTTTTAAACAAATCTTTTCTAATTGATTGTCATGTCAACTTGGAAAACTAATTTTTTTAAATATGCATATAAATTTTGGGTCCAGAGAACATAGTAAATGCTAAGTATGGAGTCTCATATTGAAACATTTTTAAAAAGCTCTTGGAATAACTGAGGAGCTGTCCAGAAAAACATTAATTCAATCTGCTTCTCACGTCTTGTAATAATATAACATCAAGATGGAATCAAATATTTAAAACAAAAAATAAAAGTGTCTTAAAAACTCCAGAGGAAACTGTGGTAAATTATTTTATAGTTCCAGAATATGGATGCTTTTATTCTTGACACAAATCCCAGGAAATATACAAGAAGAGATTGCTCTACTGTTGAATAAAAAAGACGGTGCTCTAAAAAATTTTTAATGCAAAACAGTAACTCTGAAAGGATAAATAAAAAATAAGAACCTAGGCAAACTGTAAGAATGGGAAATGAATGGTGTTGAGTCAGAGGGGTGGTGTTTTCCAGTTTTCCAGTTTGAATTACTTAACGATGTCAGCTGTTAAAAATTTAAATCACCACACAATTTGAAGGGGATTAAAGAACAAGAATACAATTCCCTTACTTTATCTTCAATGTTTATAGAAGTTTTCCGGCGTATTCTCTTTCTTTTTTTTTTTCCTCTTTTTTTTTTCTCTTGTGCTTTCTAAGCATAGAATCACTAATTGCCAAAAATGACACATTTACCCCTACATTTCAGGTTGCATTACTCTCCGCTTTTCTCTTGTCTAATTGCATTAGCTAATATCTCTAGTACCATCATAGATAGAACATTGGCTCTGTTTCTGCTGTTTCTGACTCATTTGGCTTTTCATTTTGCTCTCTTGCAATAAACAATATGTAATTTTTATGCAAATTTGTAAACCTTTTTATGGTTGGTTTTTGGGTGTTGTGTTTGCTCAGAAAATCTAAAAACACCCAGCTAAATTTTCTCTCCTACTTCTGTGATACTGCTTTTCTTTTTTCTTTTTTAAAAACCACTTTATTGAGGTATGATTGACATATAAAAAGCTGTACATATTTAAAGTACAGAATTCAATAAATTTGGACATATTTGATCCATCTGGCATTCATTTTGGTTTAGGGAGAGAGGATCTCAAGGGGCAGCAGGGGATTGGGGGGGAAGGGTCTCTGTTTTTGCTGCCTGGATAATTGTTGGGGGGGGGTTCCTCAGGGACGACCTGGCCCAGTTGCCCTTCCTGACCATGTGCATCAAGGAGAGTCTGCGGTTGCATCCCCCAGTCACAGTCATCTCTCGCTGCTGTACCCAGGACACTGTGCTCCCGGATGGCCGGGTCATCCCCAAAGGTGCCCACAGCCTCAGGGGGAGGAGCCTCCAGGGCAGGAAGAGGGGCCAGTCAGGCTTGGGGAAACACTTTCTGACTGGGCCCTCCTCTCTCACAGGTGTTATCTGCCTCATCAGTATTTTTGGGACCCACCACAACCCATCCGTGTGGCCAGACCCTGAGGTGCTGTCTCCCCTCCATCCCCACAGCCCATCCTCCTCCTTGTCTATTCCCCTAGGGGGACCTCGGGGAGGGCGCAGGGTTCTTACCTAGCAAATCAGACATCACCTTTCCCCATCAGACACAAATCTGCCTCTCCCAAGCTGGGTGGCTTGGGAAACTCCATCCAGCAGCCCTGCCTCTCCCTGCCCCCAGGTATACAACCCCTTTCGCTTTGACCCAGAAAACATGAAGGAGAGGTCACCCTTGGCTTTTATTCCCTTCTCTGCAGGGCCCAGGTGAGCGCAGAGCGTATTTGTGGTGGGAATGGGGTGGTGGAGGCAGGGGTCTGGGATTGAGATCCCAGACATGGCTGTGGGGGCGGGAAAGGGGGAAATTGAGGTTGGCTCTCCTTCTCTCCCCTCCTCCAGAGGGGAGTGGGGATTGAGTGGATCCAACGAGGGGTCCGAGGTGTGGGCAGAGCCTCTTTCCCCTGTCTGCTGGTCTGAGTTCAGGGCTGGGGTCTGAGCCAAGCTCAGGGAATAGGCAAGCCCACATGGGGGTCGCAGGCATGGTTAGCCCCCTTCTGGATCCCTGCGGGCTGGGCTGCGAGCATCCCTGCGCGATGGGATTTGCTGGGGTCCCTGGCGTGTCAGAGCCCCCACTCCCGCCCGCAGGAACTGCATTGGGCAGACGTTCGCCATGACGGAGATGAAGGTGGTCCTGGCGCTCACGCTGCTGCGCTTCCGGGTGCTGCCAGACGAGGA
>NC_048221.1:11491347-11545725 GCF_002007445.2 Ailuropoda melanoleuca
TAGATTAGGGAAGTTTTCAGCTACAATTTGTTCAATATCTCTTCTAGACCTCTGTTTTTCTCCACCCCCTCGGGGATGCCAATTATTCTGACATTGGATCGTTTCATTGAGTCAGTAATCTCCCATAATCTACATTCGTGGGCGTGGATTTTTCTAAGTCTAGCTTCTATTTTCGTTTTTTCCTCTACTAACCCATCCTCCAATTCGCTAATACATTCCTCTGCCTCGGTGACCCTGGCCGTCAGAGCCTCTAGTTTTGCCTACATTTGGCTCATAGAATTTTTAATTTCTGTCAGATTCACTCTTATTTCCATCCTTAGGGATTCTATATTCTCAGTAACATTTTCGTTAATACTTTTTTCAAGTCTACTCATCATCTTGACCATTGTTACTCTGAATTCCATTTCTGATAATTTGGTTACATCCATATCCATTATTTCTGTGGCAGAGGCCACAGACTCATTGTCTTTTCTTTGCTGGGGGGGACTTCTCCTTCTCGTCATTCTGATGAGGAGAGATTGCGGGGTTGTCCAGAGTCCAAATTTTTAACTGGGACCCAGGCCATGCACCCTTGTTTTATAGGGATCTTAGGGATGTGGGCTTTTTCTTTAAAGATTTTATTTATTTATTTATGTGGCAGAGAGCCAACCAGCGAGAGAGGGAACACAAGCAGGGGAGTGCAAGAGGAAGAAGCAGGCTCCCAGGGGAGGAGCCCTATGAGGGACTCCTTTCCGCAACGCCGGGATCACGCCCTAAGCCGAAGACAGGCGCTCAATGACTGCACCACCCTGGCACCCCGGGTTGTGGGCTTCTTGATTTTTCAGCCTGCCTTCTGGGGGAGGGGCATGCTGCGCAGGTACTCAGGCAACCCTGTTTGGGTAGAGTCTCCGCATCCCCTGCGGGGGGGGGGGATGGGCATGCTGTGAGCCGGTATTTCCAGGCTTTTGTTCTCTGGCAGTTCCCTGGCGGTCTGCTGTACCTCTTCTGAGAGTCAGAGCAGCAGCGGCCGAATCTCAGCCTCTGTCACAGAACAGAGGGATTGAGGCCCGTTCTCCACTGATGTTCTGGCCACTTTAACTCTGTTACTGTTGGTGCTGCTAAGCCCTGCTGTGTCCTGGGCTGTGCGCCCCACACCCGGTATCCCAGCCCTCACTTCCAGGGCCGGTGCATCTCTGTCCTTTGTGTTTCTAACGCCGCCAGCCGCCAGCTGCCCCGTGCGTGCTCCCGGAGCTCCCGGTCTCAGTCTGGATCCAGTGAGCACACCAGAATTCTGGAGTTCCATGAGATGTTTGGTGGCGTGCGCTCCCAGCTCACAGTCTCAGTCTGCTGTCTTGCGGGTGCCGGTCCACGAGTCCCCCCCCCCCGCTCCCTGGTTCAGGTGGCTACCGCTTCCCTGCGCCCGAACGCGGTGGCTCCCTCCCCCTTCCGTTTATCTTCCGATATCTGTGCGCGGTTTCATGGCTCCCCACTTCGTACCTCAATACTCAGCACTGGAGATGTTCATTTGTAGAGATCCAGATGTATGTTCCTGTGTCTCAGGCTGATTCCGTGGATGTTCAGGCTGGTCTGGTACCTATCCAGCTCCACTCAAGGGACCAGCTGAAAAAGGGGTCCCCCGCTCCTCTGCCATCTTAACTCCTCTGCCCATTTCTTTTTTTTTTTTTTTTTTTTTTTTTTTAAAGATTTTATTTATTTATTTATTTGACAGAGATAGAGACAGCCAGCGAGAGAGGGAACACGGGCAGGGGGAGTGGGAGAGGAAGAAGCAGGCTCATAGCAGAGGAGCCTGATGTGGGGCTCGATCCCATAACGCCGGGATCACGCCCTGAGCCGAAGGCAGACGCTTAACCGCTGTGCCACCCAGGCGCCCCCTCCTCTGCCCATTTCTTGACTGGATTATTTGTTTCTTAGTTGTTGAGTATGAGAAGTTCTTTAGGGATCTTGGATACCAGCCCTTTATCTGTAATGTCACTTGCAAATATCTTCTCCCATTCCATGGGTTACCTCTCAGTTCTATTGACTGTTTCTGTTGCTGTGCAGAAGGTTTTTTATCTTGATGGACTCCCAAAAGTTCATTTTTGCTTTTGTTTCCCTTGCCCGAAGAGACATGTCTTGACAGAAGTTGCTGTGGCTGATGTTGAAGAGGTTTTTGCCCATGTTCTCCTCTAGTATATTGATGGATTCCTGTCTCACACTGAGGTCTTTCATCCATTTTGTGTTTATCCTTGTGTATGGTGTAAGAGAATGGTCAAGTTTCATTCTTCTGTCTATCGTTGTTCAATTTTCCCAGCACCATGTAGTGAAGAGACTGTCTTTTTTCCACTGGATATTTTTTCCTGCTTTTTCAAGGATTAGTTGATCATAGAGTTGAGGGTCCATTTCTGGAGTATTATTCTGTTCCATTTATCTATGTGTCTGTTTTTGTGCCAGTACCATACTGTCTTGATGATCACAGCTCTGTATTATAGCTTGAAGTCAAGTAATGTGATGACCCCAGCTTTGGTTTTCTTTTTCAACATTCCTCTGGCAATTCAGGGTCTTTTTTGGTTCCACACAAATTTTAAGATTATTTGTTCCAGCTCTGTGAAAAATGTCGATGGTATTTTAATAGGAATGGCACTGAAAGTGTGAATTGCTCTGGGCAGGATAGACATTTTCACAATGTTTATTCTTCCAGTCCATGAACATGCAATGTTTTCCATCTCTTTGTATCTTTCTCAATTTCTTTCAAAAGTATTCTGTAGTTTCTAGAGTATAGATCCTTTGCCTCCTTGTTTAGGTTTATTCCTAGGTGTCTTATGGTTTTTGGTGCTATTGTGAATGGAATCGATTCCTTAATTTCTCTTTCTACAGTTACATTGTTAGTGTATAGAAAAGCAAATGATTTCTGTGCGTTGATTTTGTATCCTGCCACATTGCTGAATTGCTTTATGAGTTCTAGTAATTTGGGGGTGGAGTCTTTTGGGTTTTCCACATAAAGTATCATGTCGTCTGTGAAGAGGGAGAGTTTGACTTCTTCTTTGCCCATTTGGATGCCTTTTATTTCCTTTTATTGTCAGATTGCTGATGCTAGGACTTCTAGTACTATGTTGAAGAATAGTGGTGAGAGTGGGCATCCCTGTCGTTTTCCTGATCCTAAGGGAAAAGCTTTCAGCATTTCCCCATTAAGAATGATATTTGGTGTCAGCTTTTCATAGATGGGTTTTATGAAACTGAGTTATATTCCCTCTATCCCTACACTCTGAAGAGTTTTAATCAAGAAAGAATGCTGTATTTTGTCAAATTCCTTTTCTGCATCAGTTGAGAGGATCATATGGTTCTTGTCTTCTTTTGTTAATGTGCTCTATCACATTTTTTGATTTGCCAATATTGGGCCACCCTTTTGTCCCGGGAAAAAACCCCACCTGGTTATGGTGAATGATCCTTTTAATGTCTTTTGGATTCTATTGGCTAGGATTTTGTTGAGTTTTGGCATCCATGTTCATCAGGGATATTGGTCTGAAATTCTCCTTTTTGACGGGGCCTTTGCCTGTTTTGGGATCAAGGTAATGCTGGCCTCATAAAATGAATTTGGAAATTTCTTTTTTTGGAACAGTTTCAGCAGATTTGGTATGATTTCTTCTTTAAATATTTGGTAGAATTTCTCTGGAAAGCCATCTGCCCCTGGACTCTTGTTTTTTGAGAGTTTTATAATTACTGCTTTAGTATCTTCCTGGTTTTTGGTCTGTTCAGTTGGTCTATTTCTTCCTGTTTCAGTCTTGGTAGTTTATAAGTTTCCAGGAATGTGTCTATTTCTTCCAGATTGCCTAGTTTGTTGGCATATAGTTGCTCATACTATGTTCTTACAATCATTTTTATTCCTTCCGTGCTGGTAATAAGTTCTAATAGTTGTCTCTATTTCCTTGGTATTGGTCGTGATTTCTCCCCTTTCATTCATAATTTTATTAATTTGGGTCCTTTCCCTTTTCTTTTGGATAAGTCTGGCCAGAGGTTTATTGATCTTAGTAATTCTTTCAAAGAATCAGGTTCTAGTTTCACTGATCTCTTCTACTGTTTTTTTCTGGTTTCTATTTCATTGATCTCTGCTCTAATCTTTATTATTTCTCTTCTCCCGCTTGGTTTAGGCTTTATTTGTGGGTGTTTGAAATGGTTTGGCACATATTCAGCTAAATTCAGGGCACCGTTTGCAAAAGGATCCCCTACTCTTCTGCCATCTTGCTAAGCTCCTGCATGTGAGTCTCCTGAACCCAGGGTCTCAGCTGAAGCCTTGGAGGTGATGGGGCTCTGTGACATCTTGCCTGGAATACTGGATCTTCTAGGTTAGCTTTGGGAGCCATTGCTCTTGCTCTCTGAGTCTCAATTTCTCAGCTGTAAAATGGGGATAGTGGACCCCATGTTTCAGGGTGGTCAAGATAATGGAATATAGTCATGTTCCTGGCACATAGTAGATGCTCAGAAGCTGCTAGTTTCTGTTTCACTTGCAAAGAAGCCTTGGAACATGAGACACAGTTGAATGTCTATGAACATCACACAGTAGTTATTTCTGAATTTATGAACCACTTCCAAACTCATTGGTCTCAAACAATGAAGGTTTATTATTGCTAACTTGTCTTTGAGTCAGTAGTCTGGGTCTGCTGGACATGGATGGGGTCACATGTACCTGTGACCCGCTGTGGTCAGGTATATACTTTGTAGATCTGGGCTCTCACAAGTTTGGGGCTTGTCTGGCTGCAGACTGATCTAGGATAGTCTCAGCTTGGACAGCTGAACTTTCTTTAATGTGATTCTCTCCCTCCAGAAGGCATCTCAAGCTTGTCCACATGGCTGAGGCAGGGTTCCAAGGCAGTGAGAGGAAGCTAAAATGCCTCTTGAGGTCTAGGTTTAGGGAGATCACCTCATCATTTTCACCATGGTCTATTGGTCAAAGTAAGGCAAAAGGCCACCATAGAATCAAAAGGTAGTAATGAGGCTTCATCTCTTAATGGAAGTTGCTTAAAAATCACATTGCAGAGGGTATGGATATAGGGAAGTGAAGAAGTGGAGGTGGGGGATTTGTAAAGTGCTTGGGGTTTTTTTGCACTTGCAAGTTGAGGAGTGAGATTGTTATTGTTTTGTGGATTCTTGCAGAAGACAGGAGACTCCTGTGTCAGAGACAAATGACAGTTGATTACTCATGGTGCAATAAGCACATATGTTTCTTGGTTAGCATTCTTTCTCTAAGTCACCAAGTCCCATGAGGTTAACATAGGTGGGCTTTAATGCTTATGCAGTATGTTGCATGACAAGGGAAGAGTACTAAGTTTAGGGACTCTAAGACTTTTTGGAAATTAGAAGCAAGCCTGTCATTTTTCCAGGGGAAACATACCTTATACCTCAAGGGTGTTTCCTGCAAAAAAAAAGTCTGAGAAATGGCTCAAGTAAAGAATATCAGGTTCTTGCCTTTTTTTTTTTTTGGCATACCAGCTAGAATGTGCAGGGGTACTCAGGGCCCCAGTACTACCCATGGACTACCTTTTACTAATATACAACAATGAAAATGTTGAAAGCCAACATTTATTAAGCACTTACTATATGCCAGAAGCTATGTGTACATTTCATGACATATGATGTCTCATTTGATTTTCACAGCTGTATTAGGGAAAGATAATCTTGTGCATTAAAAATGAGGTTCAGAGAAGTTAGGGATCTTGCCCAGATTCACACATCTAGCATGTGAGCTAATAAGTGGAGCTGGCATTCCAACCTGGTTTACTCAACACCAGACAAGATATCTTCACTGTTACTGAAATTTGACAGGTGGAGCCCAGAGAGGGCAATGAGTTGACCAAGGGCACATAGAGATTACAAGTCAGAGCCAGGATCTGAACTCAGGTCTCCTGACTCTCAGCCATGGGGTCCTAATAGTAACAGTTTCTACTTCTACCCAAGCCTGGACATCCTTGGGGATAGGTGCCTGGGCTCAGGAGCCTGGGTCTGGGGGATTCCATCTTGTTGGTTGGTGTTGGGGAGGACTTCAGGGGAGGCAGTTTCCATCCCCCGCTCTGCCTCCTTCTCTTCCCAGGCCAAATGGAAGCACCTGGTGTCAGAGGGCAGGACCCATCTGGACATGTTTGAACACATCAGTCTCATGACCCTGGACAGTCTGCAGAAATGTGTCTTCAGTTTTGACAGCAATTGCCAGGAGTGAGCATCTGCCATGGGTGTGGGAACATAAGCCACAGACCCAAGGGAGTGGATGGGGAAGGGAGGACTTGTCAGCAGAATCAGAAAGCACTTCCTGGAGGAAATGGATCAGAGCTAGACGTTAAAGGACAAGGAAGGGAAAGAGAAAGAGAGATCCTTTTGGATAGGTAGAAAAGTTCGATAAAGTCCAGGGGGCTAGGAGTAGCAAAGCATGTGTCACAGTGAGGAGCTGCCTTGGGAATGAGGTTGGATGGGTTGGCAGGGGCTGTAACTTAAGGACTTTCAAAATCCAGGCAAAGGCATGTGAACTTTATCCTGCAGTTTGCAGGGAGGCGTGGAAGGTGTTGAGCAGATGAAGGTCATGATCAAAGCTGTTCTTGGACATCTGACTCTAGGGAAGACCAATCGTTGTGTAGACAGTGGATGCTATTGAAATTGAATGCAAGAGTAGGGAAGGGCCTGGGTCTATTGACCAAATGAGAGAAGGTAAAGTCTGAATGGTATGGAGAGAGAGGAGAAAAACATAATGTCTTGGCTGGGATAGGGTGCCTGGGGCATGGGTGCAGCTCACAGAAATGGAATCAGGGAGAGAAGGAAGTCTGGAGAATCACATCTCCTGGCTAATTCCCACCATGTACCTGTGGGGCCACCTGTTCCTGGTTGGTCAGTTTTCTGATGGGAGGTAACTCCCAGCTCTGGTGGGAGGCGTTTTCTCAGTTTTCAGGTAAGCTGAGTTGTTGCATCCCTTCATGTCCTCATCCTGCAGGAAGCCTAGTGAATATATTGCTGCCATCTTGGATCTCAGTGCCCTTGTGGCAAAACGCCATCAGCAGATCCTCGTGCACACGGACTTCCTGTACTACCTCACCCCAGATGGACAGCGCTTCCGCAGAGCCTGCCGCCTGGTGCATAACTTCACAGATGCTGTCATCCAGGAGCGGCGCCGCACTCTCCCCGATCAGGGTGTTGATGACTTTCTCCAGGCCAAGGCTAAGAACAAGACTTTGGACTTCATTGATGTCCTCCTGCTGACCAAGGTGGGTTTCTCTGGGATCTGAGGTCAAGAGGTAGAATGGACCTTGATTTCAAATTTCAGATTGAAGAACTTAAGACTTGATCCAGAGGGCACTGGGGAGCCATGGAAGTTGCTCTAGGATGGGAGGAATGGATTAGGGATATGTTTTAGAGATGACTATGTGGAATGCAGTCTGCAGGGGACTGCTAAGTCTGAAACTGTGAAGGGCCTGAGATTTTATTCTACTTAGTAAGGTCGTCTAGTGTGTGTGTGTGTGTGTGTGTGTGTGTGTGTATGTGTTTATTTACATACCAGAACCCTAGATCAGAGAAGCCCAATTATTGCTCACAGAAGTAAGGGGTAGCCAGAGTAGAATTGTGGGCATGGTTCCTCATTCTGAAATTCTTCTGAGAGTTACATGATGCTTTAATCTTTCCATGCAGCCATGCTTCCATCACAGGAGAGGTAACTGTACATTATGAATCTTGGAACTTATGAAGGACTGCTGACACAGCTTCCCCTTCTTCTTCTGTGTGTGTGTGTGTGTGTGTGTGTGTGTGTGTGTGTTGTGAGAGAGAGAGAGAGAGAGAGAGAGAGAGAGAGAGAAAGAATTTGGGAGGACAAAGAAGTCCTCTTCATGGAGAAGGCTAAGTCTACAGGTTCTGTTGGCCAATCACCGGGGGAGATGAGGAATCTTCGGATTTACTATCCTAGAATGTGAGCAAATGGCTCTGGAGGAATGCTCAATCTCTAACTTCCAAGGGAAGTTGTTATTCAATCTCCTGTAATGCAGGTTGTCAGTAACTTTTTTCCGGAAAGTCCTCATCTTGTAGAAGTGTTAAAATGTTCATGCGTCATTGATTTCTCCCCTCAAGGACAAAGCAGGAGGGAAAGAGTCCAAAGAGGAGGACTGTGGAGTGGGCTTTCTGGTGATAGTGAGCAAAGGAGGAGTAAGAGTGCAGGTTGGGCTTGGGTTTCTGGATGGATGATGGAGCTTCAGTGATTGTCTCAGGTTAGGCTCAGGAGCTCTCAGAGCTGATGTGATTTGGTGTGTGTGTGTTGGGGTGTCTTATTTCTTTCTAGGATGAAGATGGAGAACAATTGTCAGATGAGGACATATGAGCTGAAGCTGACACCCTTATGTTTGAGGGTGAGCATCCCGGTGTGGGACTATATGTGGACAGGGGTCTGTCCATTCCTAGGAACTTGGCAGGTTGACTCTGAACCACCCCATCTCACCCCAACTTCCCCATCCTCCCTTGAGGGCCTTAAGTAAATGTGCTGTCCACTCCCTGGTGCTGAGGAAGCCCAGAGACCCAAGTCTGTCTTGTTGCCTCTCAGGCCATGACACCACAGCCAGTGGCCTCTCCTAGACTCTGTATAATCTTGCAAAGCACCCAGAATACCAGGAGCGCTGCCGGCAGGAGGTGCAAGAGCTCCTGAGGGACCGGGAGCCTCAAAAGATTGAATGGTGAGTGCAGGTCTTTATGGTTTATTCTTGAACCCCTCTCTCATAGTCCCTGTTCCTCGGATGGGGAAACCAAAATATCTTTTGTTTAATTCTGTCCTCATTGCTTATTGAGGATAGGAACGTTGGGCTCTGAGCTCAGTGTCAGTTGGCTTGAGGATTCTCTCTTTCTCTCTGCTCCCCCCTTGCTCATGCTCTCTCTCTTGAATGCATAAATAAATCTTAAAAAAAGATAATTTTTAAAAGCCCTCAGAACAATGGGGAACTATGCAGAATAAAGGTAATTCAACCTGCTTCTCATGTCTTGCAACAAAATAACATCAAAATGGAATCAAATATTTAAAATAAAAAATAAAAGTATCTTAAAAGCTCTAGAAGAAATCATGGGAAATTATAGTTCCAGGATAGGGAAGCCTTTATCTTCACAATAATTCCAGGAAATATATAAGAGATTGCTACACTGTTGAATGAAAAAGATAAAAAGCAGTGTGCATAATATGTAGTATGCTACCCTAAAATTTCTTTTAATGCAAAAATTAGCTCTGAAAGGATAAATAAAAAATAAGAACCTAGGCAAACTGTAAGAATGGGAAATGAGTGGTGTTGAGTCAGAGGGGTGGTGTTTTATAGTTTTTCAGTTTGAATTACTTAATGATATCAGCGGTTAAAAATTTAAATCACCACACAATTTGAAGGGGATTAGAGAACAAGAATACAATCCCCTTCCTTTATCTTCAATGTTTATAAAGTTTTCTGGCGTATTCTCTTGTGTTTTCTAAGAATAGAATCACTACCTGCCAAAAATGACACATTGACCCCTACATTTCAGATTGCATTACTCTCCTGTTTTCTCTTCTCTAATTGCATTAGCTACTATCTCTAGTACCATCATAGATATAACATTGGATCTGTTTCTGTTGTTTCTGAGTCATTTGGATTTTGATTTTGCTCTCTTGCTATAAGCAACAAGTAATTTTTATGCAAATTTGTAAACCTTTTTATGGTTGGCTTTTGGGTGCTGTGTTTTGCTCAGAAAACTTTCTAAAAACACCCAGCTAAATTTTCTCTCCTACTTTTGTGATACTGCTTTTTTTTTCTTTTTAAAAAATCACTTTATTGGGGTATGATTGAATACAAAAAGCTGTACATATTTAATGTACAGAACTCAATAAGTTTGGAGATATCTGATCCATCTGGAATTCATTTTGGTATAAGGAGAGAGGATCTCAAGGGGCAGCAGGGGATTGGGGGGGAAGGGTCTCTGTTTTTGCTGCCTGGATAATGGTTGGGGATCTTCCTTAGGGACGACCTGGCCCAGTTGCCCTTCCTGACCATGTGCATCAAGGAGAGTCTGCGGTTGCATCCACCAGCCACAGTCATCTCTTGCTGCTGTACCCAGGACATTGTGCTCCCGGATGGCCGGGTCATACCCAAAGGTGCCCACAACCTCAGGGGGAGGAGCCTCCAGGGCAGGAAGAGGGGCCAGTCAGGCTTGGGGAAACTCTTTCTGACTGGGTCCTCTCACCCAGAGGTGTTACCTGCCTCATTAGTATTTTGGGGACCCACCACAACCCATCCATGTGGCCAGACCCTGAGGTGCTGCCTCCCCTCCATCCCCACAGCCCATCCTCCTCCTTGTCTATTCCCCTAGGGGGACCTCGGGGAGGGCGCAAGGTTCTGACCTAGCAAATCAGACATCACCTTCCCCCATCAGAGACAAGTCTGCCTCTCCCAAGGCTGGCTGGCTTGGGAAACTCCATCCAGCAGCCCTGCCTCTCCCTGCCCCCAGGTATACAACCCCTTTCGCTTTGACCCAGAAAACATCAAGGAGAGGTCACCCTTGGCTTTTATTCCCTTCTCTGCGGGGCCCAGGTGAGCGCAGAGGGTATCTGAGGTGGGAATGGGGTGGTGGAGGCAGGGGTCTGGGACTGAGATCCTAGACATGGCTGTGGGGGCGGGAAAGGGGTGAGATTGAGGATGGCTCTCCTTATCTCCCCTCTTCCAGAGGGGAGTGGGGATTGAGTGGGTCCAAGGAGGGGTCCAAGGTGTGGGCAGAGCCTCTTCCCCCTGTCTGCGGGTCTGAGTTCAGGGCTGGGGTCTGAGCCAAACTCAGGGGATAGACAAGCCCACATGGGGTTCTCAGGCATGGTTAGTTAGCCCCCTTCTGGATCCCTGCGGGCTGGGCTGCGAGCATCCCTGCGTGATGGGATTTGCTGGGGTCCCTGGCGTGTCAGAGCCCCCACTCCCGCCCGCAGGAACTGCATTGGGCAGAAGTTCGCCATGATGGAGATGAAGGTGGTCCTGGTGCTCACGCTGCTGCGCTTCCGGGTGCTGCCAGACGAGGAGGAGCCGCGCAGGAAGCCTGAGCTCATCCTGCGCGCGGAGGGCGGGCTTTGGCTGCGCGTGGAGCCGCTGAGCGCAGACCCCCGGTGACCAGCCAGCTCCTGGCTTGGGATTTACCCAGACCCTACACGCCTAGCTTTGCAGAATCCCAGGAATGAAACTGTGCCATCTCTTCTGCCGGAGCCTCACTGAGTGCCAGGAGGGGGCGCTTGGGACCTGTGGGAACGCAGGGGTGGGCGAGGTGGAATGGAGAGGAGGTTGGTGTCTGAGCCCAAGACCCTGACAGCCTTTCCAGGTGACCACAGGCCTCCCTGCTTATTGTGGCTTGTTGGAGAGTCAAACCTGTGGTTACTCCAGATTTCCAATGAACAGATAGAAAATATAACAAAGAAAAGCATGCTGAAACTCTAGCCTCTCCAAGTAGTCTTATTTCAATAACTGGGAAGGGGTCTTCAAACTGTCTGGCAGCACTCCATCTTAATGATGTAGTTTGAAGTTTGGGGTTCAGAGTCCCCGGCTAAGAAAGAATTCTTGAGGTCTTTGGTTCAGAAAGGTGGTTTTTCTAAAGCACAGGGACAAGAGCTGCTGCCCTGGGATTGTGAGGAGCGGCTGGTTATATACTCTGTGAGTTTGGGGAGGTGAAGACAAAGGGAAATTTCCAAAAATGAGTTTCATATGGTAAAGACTCACAGGATACTAGAGGTCTAGGTATTATCAAGCTAAGGTTGTGGGGTTTTTTTTTCCTTTAGCATTAATATTAAGACAGTTGGGAGTTTCCTGGAGGAATGGTATACTCTGCCTGCCTGAAGTATTTGTCAATGGGCTGCAGGTCATAAAGAAATTTAATTTCATCTACATTTCCTTCTGCCTTCGCTCCCCACATCATTCCCTCTTGAACAGTTTTGGCACTTAAATCTTTAAGGTTGCTGAGAATGGAACTCTTCTCTTCTGTAACTTCTTCCTATTGAATAGGGGCATAGAGATGTTCTGAATAGGGGCAAAATCTGTCAGTTGGGGAATTTACATAGAGGAATTACCAAAGGCAGAGGCTGCCAATCCAAGGTAGATAACATAAAGGAACCTCCTTGAATAGAAAGGATTATCCGTCCACTGGAAATTATGGCAGTGAAGGAGTCTTGGCACCAGGCAGGGAGACACCAGAAAAGACCACGAATTTGGTTAATATTATAATGAGAAAGAGAAGCCTAAATAAAAAAAAAACTTTGATAATTGACTAAAATCTTTCTCCAGTCCAGGAGTTTAACAAATCACTAAAGGAAAGAGAGAGAGAGCGAGAGAGATCATTTAAAGTGCTGTTTGAATATCTATATCTTTTAGCAACATCTTTTGGTGATATCTTTTTGGTGATATCTGGAGTATCTACCCAACATTTTGTTTTTATGTTGCACATGTTCCCCCTTGTGCAGTTAAAATACCTAATACGATTTTGAGAGTCATTTAAGGCTTCAGTGGCGTAGCAAGTGGTGTTAGCCATCACATACTCTGTTTTGTTTAGCAAACGATCAGATAGTGAATAAGAGGCACCTTTATGGAAACAAAAGAAAAAAATATAGTTTAATGGTCAGATCAAATTATAAACCTAGAGTTGAGTCTTGAGTGCTTAAAATCTAATATCTACAAAGATGTGTTGTTGAAACATTTTCTCTCTATAGTAACACTCATTTTTAATCTGAGATAGACAAATCAGGACCAATTCATTTGAAAAACAAGTCCAGTTTTAACGAACTTGGCCTAACTATTAACATAAGCTCAGTAAGAATAATGATTAGCCATATAAATCTTTCTTTTATTTTTTATTTTTAAAATTATATTATGCTAGTCACCAAACAGTACATCCCTAGTTTTTGATGTAAAGTTCCATGATTCATTACTTGTGTATAACACCCAGTGCACCGTGCAGTACGCACCCTCTATAATACCCATCACTGGCCCATCCCAATCCCCCAGCCCCCTCTCCTCTGAAGCCCACAGTTTGTTTCCCAGAGCCCATAGTCTCTCGTGGTTCATTCCCCCTTCTGTTTACCCCCGCTTTCTTCTTCCCTTTCTTCTCCTACCGATCTTCCTACTTCTTATGTTCCATAAATGAGTGAAACCATATGAATAATTGTCCTTCTCTGCTTGACTTATTTCGTTTAGCATTCTCTACTCCAGTCCCGTCCATATTGCAGCAAATGTTGAGAATTCGTTCTTTTTGATGGCTGAGTAATATTCCATTGTATATACGGACCACATCTTCTTAATTCAGTCATCTGTTGAAGGGCATCTCGGTTCCTTCCACAATTTAGCTATTGTGGACAATGCTGCTATGAACATTGGGGTGCATAAGGCCCTTCTCTTCACTATATCTGTATCTTTGGGGTAAATACCCAGTAGTGCAATTGCTGGGTCATAGGGTAGCTCAATTTTTAACTTTTTAAGGGACCTCCACACTGTTTTCCAGTGTGGCTGTACCAATTTGCATTCCCACCAACAATGTAGGAGGGATCCCCTTTCTCCACATCCTCTCCAACAATTGTTGTTTCTTGCCTTGTCTATCTTTGCCATTCTAGCTGGCATAAGGTGGTATCTCAGTGTGGTTTTGATTTGAATTTTTCTGATGGCTAATGATTTTGAACATTTTTTTCATGTGTTTGTTAGCCATTTGTATGTCTTCATTGGAAAAGTGTCTGTTAATATCTTCTGCCCATTTTATGATTTGTTTATTTGTTTCTCGTGTATTGAGTTTGAGAAGTTCTTTGTAGATCTTGGATACCAGTCCTTTATCTGTGGTGTCCTTTGCAAATATATTCTCCCATTCCGTGGGCTGTCTCTTAGTTTTTTTGACTGTTTCCTTGGCTGTGCAGAAGCTTTTAATCTTGATGAAGTTGCATAATTTCATTTTTTCTTTTGTTTCTCTTGCTTTTGGAGATGTGTCATGAAAAAAGTTGCTGTGGCCGATGTAGAGGTTGCTGCCTATGTTCTTCTCTAGGATTTTGATGGATTCCTGTCTTACATCGAGGTCTTTCATCCATTTGGAGTTTATCTTTGTGTATGGTGTGAGAGAGTGGTCAAGTTTCATTCTTTTGCATGTAGCTGTCCAATTTTCCCAGCACCATTTATTGAAGAGACTGTCTTTTTTCCACTGGATGTTTCTTCCTGTTTTGTCAAAGATTAGTTGCCCAAAGAGCCGAAGGTCCATTTCTGGGTTCTCTATTCTGTTCCATCAGTCTATGTGT
The DNA here is from genome assembly GCF_002007445.2 of Ailuropoda melanoleuca. Lineage (NCBI taxonomy): Eukaryota > Metazoa > Chordata > Mammalia > Carnivora > Ursidae > Ailuropoda > Ailuropoda melanoleuca. The sequence goes on from NC_048221.1 coordinate 11,505,593, forward strand.
CTGTTTTTGTGCCAGTACCATGCTGTCTTTGTGATCACAGCTTTGTAGTACAGCTCGAAATCCGGCATTGTGATGCCCCCAGCTTTGTTTTTCCTTTTCAAGAATTCCTTGGCAATTCAGGGTCTTTTCTGGTTCCACACAAATTTAAGGGGTTCCAGTTCTTTGAAAAATGTCATTGGTATTTTGATTGGGATGGCATTGAAAGTGTAGATTGCTCTGGGTAGCATAGACATTTTAACTATGTTTATTCTTCCCATTCATGAGCATGGAATATTTTTCTATCTTTTTGTGTGTTCTTCAATGTCTTTCAAGAGTGATTTGTAGTTTCTAGAATATAGATCCTTTATGTCTCTGGTTAAGTTAATTCTGAGATAACGTATGATTTTTGGTGCTATTGTAAATGGAATGGATTCCCTAATTTCTCTTTCTTCAGTCTCATTGTTCGTGTATAGAAATGCAACTGATTTCTGAGCATTGATTTTGCATCCCCCCACATTGCTGAATTGCTCTGTAACTTCTAGTAGTTTGGGGGTGGATTCTTTTGGGTTTTCCATATAGAGTATCATGTCATCTGCGAAGAGAGACAGTTTGACTTCTTTGCCAATTTGGATACCTTTTATTCCTTTTCGTTCTCTGATTGCTGTTGCAAAGACTTCTAGAACTATGTTGAATAATAATGGCGAGAGTGGGCATCCTTGTCATGTTCCTGATCTTAAGGGAAAGGCTTCCAACTTTTCCTCATTGAGAATGATATTCGCTGTAGCCTTTTCATAGATGGTTTTTATGAAATTGAGAAATGTGCCCTCTATCCCTACACTCTGAAGTGTTTTAATTAGGAAAGGATGCTGTATTTTGTCAAATGCTTTTTCTGCATCTATTGAGAGGATCATATGATTTTTGACTCTTTTCTTGTTGAGCCATCTAAATCTTTCAAAATCTGCTTTGCTGGAACTTTCATAAAGAATCTCGATTGAACTTTTAGTAGCCTCTCTCAGCCAGAAGCCAAGCCAAGCATTTGTTATCAGACATGCCTGCAATACTTGCAGACATGGGTGAATTTCTTTTCATGAGGTCCCCAAAGTATCCTGAGGTTCCTGCATCTGCCAGGAAGTGACATTCTCTACTCACCTGGTGAGGCTGCTGGTAACTCTGTAAGTAGGTACCAGGCCAACAGTTCCGAAGGGCTTTATTGCTCTTCATTTCATAAAGTCAGCCTCTGTTCATTAAAGCTGTCTGGTCATATCTGAGCCTATGCATGCCTCTCAAGTATGACATTCTAGCCAAAGCCTTGGTAAAATAACCAATGTTTCCAGGGATGTCCTGTTATAAGGAGAACAGATTTTTACTGAACTTATGCAAATGGCTATGATTGCCGTGGAAGGAAGAACACTCGCTGTGACCTTTTGAATTCAGAGGGTTCAGGCAGAGAGAAAAGTTAAAGGCTTCAGTTTGTTCACAGAGGAATATTTTACCCTATTTCTGTAAGTCATGGATAATAAGAGAAGGTTTCCTTAGTCTGGAAGAGCAAACATTAGAGAACCAGCAATGTTTCAAAACATGAGTCACAAACACTATAATCATCTTCCTCAGTTTATTTAGTCCCAGATTACTAATTCTTGTTCAGTTTGAATGCAGCTTTTAGTTAGTTCTGGAAATTTTTACCAATTTTAAAGATATCAAAACCTGTATTTGTTAACAGCCCTTTTTTTTATGAATCTCCTTGAAGATGAAACACATTTCACAAGAGAATACAAATAATAACTGTGTATGACAAAAGGCTCAAAAATGGATATGGTTAAAGATCTGATGAGCGGTTACAACATAGCTGGCAAGGAAATCCAGTTATTTCTGTGACACCTAACACTTCAATAATTAGAACATCAAGTGATGACCTTGTACCAGAATATATTAAAACTTCAGGAATTTCATCTAACTCTACAACAGTTATAGCATTTATCCAAGCAATACAGCCTGAGGCTTATCACTGACAGAGCTTTCCCAGTAACTTGACATACCAAATAAAAAGGCCAAGGAGTCAAAGACTTATGATTGAAATCCCAGGGAAGTTTGTTAAAAAACCTCAGAAATTTATAAAGCACATGCTCAAATAGGATTATATGATTACAAAACTTAAAACATAATTATTTATTTAACCAAGGTGGCAAGAAGAGATTCCAAAGGCACATATGTAGGGTTGTATAGTTGTTAGCAAAACTCAGCTCTCTTAACATTGAGAAGTTTTAAGTAAGTGATCAAAGACCTGATAAAGACAAAACATAGAAACTGGTTTTCTGGGCAGACAGAGAGAAAAAACCCTTTGTTTCCATTTTCTTATCAAGAGCAGACCAACAATCCAAGAAAACTTTGTCTCTTGAAGAGAGAGAAAAGCAGAATTTCAATCTTATGCTAGTGTACTTTTAAAATCCATTAATTTGGGGGGCATATGGGTGGCTCAGTCAGTTGAGTGTCTGACTCTTTTTTTTTCTCTTAAGATTTTATTTATTTGTCAACAGAGCATAAGCAGGGGGAGCAGCAGGCAGAGGGAGAAGCAGGCTCCCAGCTGAGCAGGGAGTCCAATGTGAACCTTGATCCCGGAACCCTGGGATAAGGGCCTGAGCCAAAGGCAGACGCTTAACTTACTGAGCCACCCAGGCATCCTGTGTGTCTGACTCTTGAGCTCAGCTCAGGTCTTGATCTTAGCGTTGTGAGTTCAAGCCCCTGTTGGGCTCCACACTGAGCATGGAGCCTACTTAGAAAAATAAAATAAAATCCATTCACTTTAACCTTAGCCTTGACTACATATAAAATTCCTTTCCAAAGGTTTCCCTTCATAAACCTTTTACAAGTTTTTCATTCAGAGTTGCTTCCCTTATTTCCATCAGTCTTAATCACATTTAGCAGAATTTTAACTCTTAGAAATTTTAGTCTTCAGTGAAAGCTAATTAGTAGCCAATTGTGAACTGTCACACCAGAATTCTTTAGATGGCAACCTTATGAAACTATTAAGCACAAAAAATATTTCCCAACAGATTTAAATATCCTTAGTTTCCTGCAATAAGCCAAAACCAAAAATCTATGTTCAGTAATCAATGCTTTAGCATTTTAGCGCATTTGGAAAAGGCCTAGATGTCCAGTGAATTCAATCCCATTTATTATCCAAGCAAATCTTTAAAGTTTCAGGTTACCAAAGACTATGAAAGCTATTTTAACAATTACCCATGAAAACTTTGAGACAAACAAAATTAACCATTATTTTAAGTCATCTTTTGCTGGCAAATTGCAATGGAGATAACACTGGCATATTTGACCTTCAGTAATCCTTGGTAAAATAAAAGTTTCAATTAGTTTAAATGCTGAATTATGTTCCACCTGAGTCTACTTAAAAGTCAATCAATTTGTTCCCATTGTCAGTTTTTACCTGGGGCAACAGCGGGGAAATCTGAAGTGAGCGGTGTATGCACGCCACACCCAAGGTGGTGCTGACTGGAGGAGGAGGAAGAGGGGGAGGGGAAGGCAGAAGAGGTGAGGTGTCTCCAGGAAGGCTGGAGGCGAATAAAAGCCCAGAGGGCAGAAAAAGAGGTCTCCCAGTTCTAAACAGAGGAAGAGACGCCATGTTTTTCCACCGAAGCGGAATTAGGCAGTCTGTGTGAGGCAGGAGAAGACAGGAAATTTCCCCAAAATGAAAGGTTTCAGCAGCTGCTTGGGAATATCCATAAAGTCTCCATCCTGAGGTAGACTAACCAGAGACAGTTGGTTACAATTATAGCCATTGACCCAGGAAATGAATGTGGGAGAAGCCCCCACATACAGCTAGAATAACCTGGGTCTAATAGGAGCAACAGTGAGAGAGTCAGCATCCCCTTTGTCAGGAATAGCCTGTGTTTCCTCCAGCAACCTAGTTTTATCCAGAGGCCTGTCGACCCAATTATTATCCAATATGTCAGGAGGGATTTTGCTAGCCAAACACATTCAGGCAAACATACTCTGCAAGAGGCCCTTAGGTCCGGGTCCTGATACAGGGCCATGCAGGCCTGAGCATAGGGTACCTCTGTCCGTTTGCCCTGTTCCTTGCAAAAGAGATATAATGGATAGATTGTATTGATGAGGGAGCAGAGACTAGCTGAAGACAAAGCATAAATTGACACCCAGCAACCTCCCCTACTCCCCACTCCTGGGCAGGACAGGCGACATTCTTCCAGGGATCTCCCAACTATCTTAATGTTAATACCTTGCTAGAGGGGAAAACAACCTTAACTTGATAATGGCAAAACGTCTGGTATCTTGTAGGTATCTTGTATGTCCCTCCTCTTTAGCATATGAAAATTCTTTTGAAGCCTCCCTTTTCCTTACTTTCACAAGTTCTCAAGACACCAGTGCAAGTGCTCTTTCTGCCCACTGGTCCCATATCCGTGCTTTAATAAAACCACCATTTGTTACCAAAGACGACTCAAGAATTCTTTCTTGGTTGTCAGCTCTGGACTTCACCCCACCAAACTTCACCTATATTCCAAAACCACATCAGTATTGCAGTTTAATATCCCATTAATGGGCCATTTTTCATCATCTCCTAAGGAGTACGGAGGCCATGCAGTGTTACAAAAGATTAGTCATTTCCCCCCTTATTTTTTTTTATTTTATTTATTTATTTTTTTATCATAATATTTTTATTATATTATGTTATTCACCATACAGTACATCCCTGATTTTTGATGTAAAGTTCGATGATTCATTAGTTGTGTATAACACCCAGTGCACCGTGCAACATGTGCCCTCCTTACTAGCCATCACCAGCCTATCCCATTCCCCCACCCCCCTCCCCTCTGAAGCCCTCAGTTTTTTTTTTTATTAATTTTATTTTATTATATTATGTTAATCACCATACAGTACATCCCCGGATTCCGATGTAAAGTTCGATGCTCCATTAGTTGCGTATAACACCCAGTGTATCATGCAATACGTGACCTCCTTACCACCCATCACCAGTCTATCCCATTCCCCCACCCCCCTCCCCTCTGAGGTCCTCAGTTTGTTTCTCATAGTCCATAGTCTCTCATGTTTCATTCCCCCTTCTGATTACCCCCCCTTTCTTTATCCCTTTCTTCCTCTACCGATCATCCTAGTTCTTATGTTCCATAGATGAGAGAAATCATATGATAATTGTCTTTCTCTGCTTGACTTATTTCACTTAGCATTATCTCCTCCAGTGCCGTCCATGTTGCAGCAAATGTTGAGAATTCGTTCTTTCTGATAGCTGAGTAATATTCCATTGTATATATGGACCACAGCTTCTAAATCCAGTCATCTGTTGAGGGGCATCTCGGCTCCTTCCACGGTTTAGCTATTGTGGACATTGCTGCTATGAACATTGGGGTGCATATGGCCCTTCTCTTTACTACGTCTGTATCTTTGGGGTAAACACCCAGTAGTGCAATGGCTGGGTCATAGGGTAGTTCAATTTTTAACTTTTTAAGGGACCTCCACACTGTTTTCCAGAGTGGCTGTACCAACTTGCATTCCCACCAACAATGTAGGAGGGATCCCCTTTCTCCACATCCTCTCCAACAATTGTTGTTTCTTGCCTTGTCTATCTTTGCCATTCTAACTGGCGTAAGGTGGTATCTCAGTGTGGTTTTGATTTGAATTTCCCTGATGGCTAATGATTTTGAACATTTTTTCATGTGTCTGTTAGCCATTTGTATGTCTTCATTGGAAAAGTGTCTGTTCATATCTTCTGCCCATTTTATGATTTGTTTATTTGTTTCTCGTGTATTGAGTTTGAGAAGTTCTTTGTAGATCTTGGATACCAGTCCTTTATCTGTGGTGTCCTTTGCAAATATATTCTCCCATTCCGTGGGCTGTCTCTTAGTTTTTTTGACTGTTTCCTTGGCTGTGCAGAAGCTCTTTATCCTGATAAAGTCCCATAAGTTCATTTTATCTTTTATTTCTCTTGCCTTTGGAGATGTGTCGTGAAAAAGGTTGCTCTGGCCGATGTCATAGAAGTTGTTGCCTATGTTCTCCTCTAGAATTTTGATGGATTCCTGTCTCACATTGAGGTCTTTCATCCATTTGGAGTTTATTTTTGTGTATGGTGTGAGAGAGTGGTCAAGTTTCATTCTTTTGCATGTAGCTGTCCAATTTTCCCAGCACCATTTATTGAAGAGACTGTCTTTTTTCCACCGGATGTTTTTTCCTGCTTTATCAAAGATTAGTTGCCCAAAGAGCCGAGGGTCCATTTCTGGGTTCTCTATTCTGTTCCATTGGTCGATGTGTCTGTTTTTGTGCCAGTACCATGCTGTCTTTGTGATCACAGCTTTGTAGTACAGCTCGAAATCCGGCATTGTGATGCCCCCAGCTTTGTTTTTCCTTTTCAACAGTTCCTTGGAGATTCGGGGCCTTTTCTGGTTCCATACAAATTTAAGGACTATTTGTTCCAGTTCTTTGAAAAATGTCCTCGGTATTTTGATCGGGATAGCATTGAAAGTGTAGATTGCTCTGGGTAGTATGGACATTTTAACTATGTTAATTCTTCCAATCCATGAGCATGGAATATTTTTCCATCTTTTTATGTCTTCCTCAATATCTTTCAAAAGTGATCTATAGTTTCTAGGATATAGGTCCTTTACGTCTCTGGTTAAGTTAATTCCAAGGTAACGCATGGTTTTTGGTGTTATTGTAAATGGGATGGATTCCCTAATTTCTCTTTCTTCAGTCTCGTTATTCGTGTATAGAAATGCAACTGATTTCTGGGCATTGATTTTGTATCCTGCCACCTTACTGAATTGTTCTATAACTTCTAATAGTTTGGGAGTGGATTCCTTTGGGTTTTCCATATAGAGTATCATGTCATCTGCAAAGAGAGACAGTTTGACTTCTTCTTTGCCGATTTGGATACCTTTGATCCCTTTTTGTCTTCTGATTGCTGTTGCAAGGACTTCTAGTACTATGTTGAATAATAGTGGCGAGAGTGGGCATCCTTGTCGTGTTCCTGATCTTAAGGGAAAGGCTTCCAGCTTTTCCCCATTGAGAATAATGCTTGCAGTAGGCTTTTCATAGATGGCTTTTATGAGATTGAGAAATGTACCCTCTATTCCTACACTCTGAAGGGTTTTAATCAGGAAAGGATGCTGTATTTTGTCAAATGCTTTTTCTGCATCAATTGAGAGGATCATATGGTTCTTGAGTCTTTTCTTGTTGATATGATGTATCACATTGATTGATTTGCGAGTGTTGAACCATGCTTGCATCCCAGGTATGAATCCCACTTGGTCATGATGGATAATCCTTTTAATGTACTGTTGGATTCTATTAGCAAGGATCTTGTTGAGGATTTTGGCATCCATATTCATTAGAGAAATCGGTCTGTAATTCTCCTTTTTGAGGGGGTCTTTGCCTGGTTTGGGGATCAAGGTAATATTAGCCTCATAGAATGAGTTTGGTAGCTTTCCTTCTGTTTCTATTTTTTGAAATAGCTTTAGGAGAATAGGTATTATTTCTTCTTTGAATGTTTGGTAGAATTCCCCAGGAAAACCGTCTGGGCCTGGAGTTTTATTATTTGGAAGGTTGTTTATCACTGACTCAATTTCTTCATAGTTAATTGGCCTATTTAAGAAATCTATTTCTTCCTGTTTCAGTCTTGGTAGTTTATAGGTTTCCAGGAAGGCCTCCATCTCTTCCAGATTGTTTAGTTTTTTGGCATATAGCTGTTGATAAAAGTTTCTAATAATCCTTGCAATTTCAATGGTGCTGGTCGTGACCTCTCCCTTTTCAGTCATAATTTTAATAATCTCAGTCCTTTCTCTTTGTTTTTGGACAAGTTTTGCCAGTGGTCTATCAATTTTATGGATTCTCTCAAAGAACCAGCTTCTAGTCCTGTTGATCTGCTCTACTGTGGTTCTGGTCTCTAATTCATTGATTTCTGCTCTAATCTTGGTCAACTCCTTCCTTGTCAGTGGGTTAGGCCTGTCCCTCTGTTGCTGTTCCAGTTTCTTGAGGTGAGAATATAGAAACTGCATTTTAGATTTTTCTATTCTTTTGAGTGAGGCTTGGATGGCTATGTATTTCCCCCTTAGGACTGCCTTTGCAGTATCCCATAGGTTTTGGACCGTTGTGTATTCATTCTCGTTGGTCTCCATAAATTGTTTAATTTGTTTTTTGATTTCCTGGTTTATCGAGTCATTCTTGAGCAGGATGGTTCTTAGCCTCCAAGTGTTTGAGTTTCTTCCAGGTTTTTCCTTGTGGTTGAGTTCCAATTTCAGAGCGTTGTGGTCTGAGAATATGCAGGGGATAATTTCAATCTTTTGGTATTGGCTGAGACCTGTTTTGTGTCCCAGAGCATGATCTATTCTTGAGAATGTTCCATGGGCATTTGAATAGAATGAGTATTCTTTGGTTCTGGGGTGTAGTGTTCTATATATATCTATGAGGTCCAACTCGTCGAGTATGGCATTCAAAGCCTTTGATTCTTTGCTTAGTTTTTGCCAGGGTGTTCTGTCTATTTCTGATAGTGGGGTGTTGAGGTCCCCTACTATTACTGTGTTCTTATCTATATGTCTCTTTATTTTGGTTAAGAGTTGGCTTGTGTATCTTGCTGCTCCCCTGTTGGGGGCATATATATTAATAATTGTCATATCCACTTGTTGAATACTTCCTTTAAGAATAATATAGTGCCCTTCTGTATCTCTCTCTATGGCCTCTAGTTTAAAATCCAGTCTATCTGATATGAGAATTGCTACTCCAGCTTTCTTTTGAGGTCCATTTGCGTGGAAGATGGTACTCCATCCCCTTACTCTAAGTCTGAATGCATCTTTGGGTTCAAAATGAGTCTCTTGTAGACAGCAAATGGATGGGTCATGTCTTTTTATCCAATCTGCAACCCTGTGGCGTTTTATGGGAGAGTTTAAGCCATTTAGATTGATAGAGATTATTGACAGATATGATTTTAATGATGCCATTTCTCTTTAAAGTCTTTGTATCGGTTGTGACTTGCTGCTCTGTATCACTCTTGGGGCCTTTTTACCTTTATAGAGCCCCCCTTAATATCTCCTGTAGGGCTGGTTTCGTGGTTACGAAATTGGTTAATGATTGGCGATTTTGGAACGTCTTTATTTCTCCATCAATTCTGAATGACAGCTTTGCTGGATAAAGGATCCTTGGCTGCATGTTTTTCTCTGAAAGAGCTTTAAAAATGCCCCCCCAAGCCTTTCTCTCATTCCAGGTCTCTGTAGACAGGNGGCCTTTTTACCTTTATAGAACCCCCCTTAATATCTCCTGTAGGGCTGGTTTCGTGGTTACAAAATTGGTTAATGACTGGCGATTCTGGAACGTCTTTATTTCTCCATCAATTCTGAATGACAGCCTTGCTGGATAAAGGATCCTTGGCTGCATGTTTTTCTCTGAAAGAGCTTTAAAAATGCCCCCCCAATCCTTTGTCTCATTCCAGGTCTGTGTAGACAGGTCTGATGTAATTCTGATACCTTTGCCTTGGTACGTGAGAAATTTCTTTGCCCTGGAAGCTTTCAATACTGTATCCTTGGATCTAATATTTGCGAATTGCACTATGATGTGACGTGGCATAGGTTTGTCGTGGTTGAGCTTGGGTGGGGTCCTCTCTGCCTCTTGGACACAAATGTTTGTTTCCCTCGCTATATTAGGGAAGTTTTCAGCTAAAATTTGTTCAAATATCTCTTCTAGACCTCTGTTTTTCTCCACCCCTTCAGGGATGCCGATGATTCTGACATTGGATCATTTCATAGAGTCAGTAATCTCCCATAATCTACATTCGTGGGTGTGGATTTTTTTAAGACCAGCTTCTATTTTCTTTTTTTCTTCTACTAACCCATCCTCCAATTCGCTAATGTGTTCCTCTGCCTCGATGGCCCTGGCTGTCAGAGCGTCTAGTTTTGCCTGTATTTGGCTCATAGAATTTTTAATTTCTGTCAGATTTGCTCTCATATCTGCCCTTATGGATTCTATATTCTCAGTAACATTTTCGTTAATACTTTTTTCAAGTCTACTCATCATCTTACCATTGTTGCTCTGAATTCCATTTCTGATAATTTGGATACATCCAAATCTATTATTTCTGTGGCAGAGGCCACAGACTCATTGTCTTTTCTTTGCTGGGGGGGACTTCTCCTTCTCGTCATTCTGATGAGGAGAGATTGCGGGGTTGTCCAGAGTCCAAATTTTTGACTGGGACCCAGGCTGTGCGCCCTTGTTTTATAGAGATCTTAGGGATGTGGGCTTCTTCTTTAAAGATTTTATTTATTTATTTGAGAGAGAGAGAGAGACAGTCATCAAGAAAGGGAACCCAAGCAGGGGAGTGGGAGAGGAAGAAGCAGGCTTCCAGCGGAGAAGCCTGGTGAGGGACTCCTTTCTGGAACGCTGTGATCACGCCCTAATCTGAAGAGAGGCGCTTAATGACTGCACCACCCAGGCGCCCCGGGTTGTGAGCTTCTTGATTTTTCAGCCTGCCTCCTGGGGGAGGGACCTGCCACACCGATACTCAGGAAACCCTGTTTGGGTAGTGTCTCTGTGTCCCCTGTGAGAGGGATGGGGATGGGCATCCTGTGAGCCGGTATTTCCAGGCTTTTGTTCTCTGGCGGCTTTCTCTGGTGGTCTGCTATGCCTCTTCTGAGAGCCAGAGCAGTAGTAGCAGAAATTCAGCCTCTGTCACAGAACAGAGGGATTGCGGCCCATTCTCCACTGATGTTCTGGCCACTTTAACTCTGTTTCTGTTGGTGCTGCTCAACCCTGCTGCATCCCAGGCTGTGTGCCCCACACCCGGCGTCCCAGCCCTCACTTCCAGGGCCGGCGCGTTTCTGTCCTTTGTGTTTCTAACCCCGCCAGCCGCCAGCCGCCAGTAGCCCCGTGCACGCTCCCAAGCTCCTGAGCTCTCTGTTTCAGTATGGTTTGCCTGTGCTCTGGAGCGCCAGTTTTCAGTCTGGTCGCGCTTGCCCTCCTGAGCTCTTGGTTTTACTCTAGTTCGAGTGTGCAGTCAGGAGCTCCTGTTTTCAGTTTGGACATGGGTGTTCCCAAGCTCACTGTCTCAGTCCGCTCTCTTGCAGGTGCTGGTCTGAGAGTCCAGCCCGCTCTCCAGCACAAGGGGCTATTGCTTCCTGGCACCTGAGTGCAGAGGCTCCCTCCCCCTTCCCTTTATCTTCCTATATCTGTGCTTGGATTCACAGCTCCCTGCTTCGTACCTCAATACTCAGCACTGGAGATGTTCATTTGTAGAGATCCAGATGTATCTTCCTGCATCTCAGGCTGATTCTGTGGGTGTTCAGAATGGTCTGGTAGATATCCAGCTTGACTCGGACCAGCTGAGAAAGGGTCGCCTACTCCTCCTCCATCTTTTCTCCTCCTTGCAGAAAGTGGTTCCCTTTCTGTTCATAGAGTTTCTGCTACTCTTTTCTTCATTCTCCAGTTGCATTCATAGGCATTCGGAATGGTTTGGTAGCTCTCTCGCTGAATTCCTGGGACCAGATGAACTTTAGGTCTCCTGCTCCTCCGCCATCTTGGAACGCCGAGCTGGAGCTCAACTCCTGTTTTAAACTGGGTTCCTTGCAGAAAGTGGTGGCTATTCTGTTCTTAGAGTTGCTGCTATTCTTTTCTTCATTCTCCAGTTGAGTTTGTAGGTGTTCAGAATGGTCTGATAGCTAATTGCTGCATTCCTGGGACCAGACAAAATTTAAGCCTCCTGCTCCTCTGCCATCTTGGACTCCTCCCCCATTTTCCCCTCTTAAATCTTGCAATCCGAATTGTTTCCAGTGTGTGAAGACATCCCATGGGAGAGTCCTAGGGGACTGAGGAGAGAAGCTCCCATACACCTAGAAAAGTAAAGAAGGTCCATTACCAAGAAAATCTGCTCTTCCCCTCAACTCCTACATGGCATCCACCCACAGGGTACGTCAGAGGTTTCCGGTGTCAAAGCAACCTAAGGTGTCCATTGAACAAAATCGCTATGATCATCGCCCTGCTGTAAAGGCTCTGTAGGAGGGAGGCCTGTCCTCCTCCTGCTTCCCCATTGCATTCTAGACTACAATGGGTGCTGGCTAAGTTTGTCTTGCTATGAAGGCTGCAAAGAATCCACCATTTTTTTTTAAAGATTTTATTTATTTATTCGACAGGGATAGAGACAGCCAGTGAGAGAGGGAACACAAGCAGGGGGAGTGGGAGAGGAAGAAGCAGGCTCATAGCAGAGGAGCCTGATGTGGGGCTCGATCCCGTAACGCCGGGATCACGCCCTGAGCCGAAGGCAGACGCTCAACCACTGTGCCACCCAGGCGCCCCGAGAATCCACCATTTTTAACCCATGGAAAATGCTAGAAAAGCTTCAAGAGGAAATTACCCAATTTTGTAACTTAAGTAGTTAGTGATGAGGGAACAGAAGGCTGGCTGAAGACAAAGCAGAAGCTGACACTCTGCAACGCCCCCCCCCCCCATGTATGCAACATTCCTTGGCACTCCTGGCTGCCCTAAAACTAAGGAAAAGAAAAACAAATGATTAACTGACAGAGATCACAATCCTGGGAGGCCTGGGTCTCCCTCAGTTTACACATGTCCTAGTGATTTATAAGGAAGATTTTATCAATAGCCTAACTTCCAGAGACCCATAATTCAGTTTCCTGAAGCCCTAACATTACCATCCCCTCCATAAAATTGAGGGAAGCTAAGGAAGAAGGAAATGTAAATAAAATCTGCAGCCCATTGATAAGGACACGTGATAGGAGGAAAGTAACATTCTCCAGGGAAGCTCCCCACTATCTTACTATTAACACCTTCTGAAGGGGTCAACAACCTTAACTTGACAATAGCAAGGCCTCCAGTGTCCTACGAGTCTTCTTTGACATATGAAAGTGCTTTCTCAGCCTCTCTTTTTCCTCACCTCCCCCAGACCCATGGTATATAATCAGCCACCTCTCACAACCCGGGGCAGCAGCTCTTTCTGCCCACGGGTCCTGTCCCCATGGTTTAATAAACTATTTTGCACCAAAGGCACCTCAAGAATTCTTTCTTGGTCGTCAGCTCTGGACTCCACCCCACTGAACCTCATGTATACTCTACGACCTCATCAGTTAGTAGGGGACACTGACAGAAAACAGTGAAGATAGAAGTCTATCATGGTCTAAGCAACATTCCAACACATGTAGTCTTTACAGCCAGCTTCTCTAGGAAATTGTCCCCAGTTGAATTTTAACTCAATCGGGTACTGGTGGAGTACCTGAGTGGGCCTTGGGGCCAGAAGTGGCTAGACCAGAGATGCAGAGGGGGTCACATTTGACCAATGAGAAATAAACCTTACATGGGAGTCTCAAGATTGGGAGCCATCCTGGTGTGTTAGGTGGCTGTCCCATGCACAAGACTGACAACTTTGTATAAGGACAGAAATGAAGAAAGGGCAATCCAGTTTCTGGTCTTATTACCATCCCGGCCAGGGTATGAACGTCCAGCCAAAAGGTGGGCTTTATTCCTCCCTGTAGAGTGGCCGGGGGCTAGAGGATTGCAGCCTGAGCAACTGACATCAAAGTGTTCCATTAAGATTGTACTCCTTGAAAAGCCCCTGGAATGAAAGTAAAGAAAGAGAAGAGGAAGTACTCGATGTGGGAAACAAAGGCAAAATAAAAATTATTAAATTTCATTACTACCTACAGCCCATTGACAAGTCCTTGAAACAGGCAGAGTGACATTCCTCTAGGGACTCAATTGCCTCTGATGTTGATACTTTGGGCAAATGGCAATCTTAGCCCAACCCCCAGGAGATACTCTAAGTCTACTTTAACCTGTAAAAATTCCTTTGGAAACTTCCTTTATCTCTACCTCCCCAAGATACATGTTGGCAATCAACCCCCAAGCATATGGCCCACCGATATATATCTGAAGAGTCTCATGACTAACATTTTACTAGATAGTAAAAAATAACCTTTCCCCACAAGAGCTGGCCCCCTCAAGGTCCTGGAAACCTTGCTTCCAAATTCCTTAGAGTCTTATGCTATCTCTAACCCCCTCCCAACTTGAAAGTATATAATGGGCCACTCCTCATGACCCCGGTGCAGCTCTTTCTGCCCATAGGTCCTGTCCCTGTGCTTTAATAAAACCACCTTTTTGCACCAAAGATGTCTCAAGAATTCTTTCTTGGCCATTGGCTTCACACCCTAGTGTCTTTCCTACATCACATTCACCCACTCTGATTTCTTTTAATCAGGTTCATGTATTACTAAACTAAAATAAATATCTAAATGTAATAATATCAAATACAAAAGTATGGAAAAGAGAAAGGAAACCAAATTAAAACAAAAATCTCAGAACACCAAGAAAGATAGGAAATCTAGATTATTTCCTAATGAAACAAAATTTTAGATGAAACTAACAGTGTAGTGACAGGACATTTGACATTTCCAGGATGCTTTGGGACACAGAGCAAAGAGACATTGATTAATCCGATTAAAATCTGGTAAACATGCCAACTCAGTGATCATCCCCATTTGGATTAACAGCCATCTCAGACTCCCTGTGTCCAAACCAAATTCTTGATTTTCACCCCAGACCTGCCCCTTTGCTGATTCCAAAAGTGGTTTCATTGACTGATTCTCCAGACATGTGCATTTTTAAAGCTATTTTTTTTTTTGGTCATGTAATTTTACCACAATGCAGTCAAGCACATAAATAGATTTGCTTTGGAATTCATTGAGTTTTTTGGGGGGCAAATACATGGTTAATTTCTTTGAATATACCCTGAGTGCTTGAAAAATGAGTCCCCCCTCCCTGGGTGTACATTTATCTCTATATTTAATAGCTCAAAGTTTTAAGGTGCAGTATTTAGATAATATATCCCTTAGTGTGAGTCTTGTCTGCTTTACTTATCAACTTATAAGGTTGGGGTAAAAGCTCCAGGTATTGGAATTGATGCAGCTGTGAATTACCATTTACTGCTTTATGTATGTTGAGTTTATGTCTATTTGCAATCTTTCTGGCTCTTTAAAAATACACAGCATCTTGGGGCACCTGGGTGGCTCAGTTGGTTAATCATCCAACTCTTGATTTCAACTCAGGTCATGAACTTGGGGTCATGGAATCAGCCCATGTTGGGCTCTATGCTAAGCAGGGAGTCTACTTCTCTTCTTCTCCATCTCCGCCTGACCCTCCTCCCCCTCATATGCACACATGCTCCCTCTCTCTAAAATCAATCAATCAATCTTAGGAAAACACATAGTATCTTTATCTGTAACATAAGATGGTTTCCCTTTAATTTCTTTAGATATTAATATTGAGATTGCCACCCAGGTGTTTTGTTTATTATTTGTTAGCTATATCTTTTCCATATATAAAAAAACCAAAGTGATATTCATATAAAATTAACAACTTTAAAGTGAACAGTTCTGTGGCCTTTAGTAAGTTCACAATGTTGAATAGCTATTACTTTTATCTATTTCCAGAACATTTTCATCACCTTCAAAGCTAAGCCTGTACCTAGTGAATAGTCACTCCCCAGTCCCTCATCTTTTTTTCTAAATCTTTCCATATTCTTGTTTTAATTGAGTGTCTTGTACACACCTTCCTGTGAGACATTTGTTTGTTTGTTTTTAAGATTTTATTTTTAAGTAATCTCTACAACCAACATGGGGCTCGAACTCACAACCCTGAAATCAAGTGTTGCATGCTGTACCAACTGAGCCAGCCAGGCACACGGAGAAATTCATTTCTTATTTAATCAAATCTAAAAACTGTCTTTTAACTGGTGATTTTAACCCAATTACATTTACTCATATCTTAGGAGTAATTCTTTTTTTATTTATTTATTTTTATTTTATTTTATTTTTTTGTATTTAGTGATTTTTTTCAATGTCTTTGTTTTATTTTATTTTTTATAATAATTTTTTATTATGTTATGTTAGTCACCATACAGTATATCCTTAGTTTTTGATGTAATGTTCCCATGATTCATTATTTGTGTGTAACACCCAGTGCACCATGCAATATGTGCCCTCCTTAATATTCATCACCGGCCTATCCCATTCCCCCACTCCCCCTCCCCTCTGAAGCCCTCAGTTTGTTTCCCAGAGCCCATAGTCTCTCGTGGTTCATTCCGCCTTCTGTTTACCCCCCTGTCATTCTTCCCTTCCTTCTCCTACCAATCTTCCTGCTATTTCTTATGTTCCATAAATGAGTGAAACTATATGATAATTGTGTTTCTCTGCTTGACTTATTTCACTAGCATAATCTCCTCCAGTCCCATCCATGTTGCTGCAAATGTTGGGTAATCTTTCTTTCTGATGGCTGAGTGATATTCCATTGTATATATGGACCACATCTTCATAATCCAGTCATCTGTTGAAGGGTATCTCGGCTCCTTCCACGATTTAGCTATTGTGGACAATGCTGCTATGAACATTGGGGTGCATATGGCCCTTCTCTTCACTACGTCTGTATCTTTGGGGTAAATATCCAGTAGTGCAATTGCTGGATCATAGGGTAGCTCTATTTTTAACTTTTAAGGGACCTCCACACTGTTTTCCAGAGTGGCTGTACCAACTTGCATTCCCACCAACAGTGTAAGAGAATTCCCCTTTCTCCACATCCTCTCCAACATTTGTTGTTTCTTGTCTTGTCAAATTTTGCCATTCTAATTGGCATAAGGCAGTATCTCAGTGTGGTTTTGATTAGAATTTCCCTGATGGCTAATGATTTTGAACATTTTTTCGTGTGTCTGTTAGCCATTTGTATGTCTTCATTGGAAAAGTGTCTGTTCATATCTTCTGCCCATTTTTTTATTTGATTATTTGTTTCTTGTGTACTGAGTTTGAGAAGTTCTTTGTAGATCTTGGATACCAGCCTTTTATCTGTAGTGTCCTTTGCAAATATATTCTCCCATTCCGTGGGCTACCTCTTAGTTTTTTTGACTGTTTCCTTGGCTGTGCAGAAGCTTTTATCTCGATGAAGTCCCACAAGTTTATTTTTTCTTTTGTTTCTCTTGCCTTTGCAGATGCATCATGAAAAAAGTTGCTGTGGCCGATGTGAAAGAGGTTACAGCCTATATTCTCCTCTATGATTTTGATGGATTCTTGTCTCATATGGAGGTCTTTCATCCATTTGGGGTTTATCTTTTTGTATGGTGAGAGAGTGGTCAAGTTTCATTCTTTTGCATATAGCTGTCCAATTTTCCCAGCGCCATTTATTGAAGAGACTGTCTTTAATATTAGAAGTTTATTGCCACCTACACTTCATAATTTCTCTCTACTGTATATTCTTTTTTATTCTTTTCTTATTCCCATATATATTTTTGGATAGTTCAAGGGTGGCTTATGAGCCATTATTATGTAGCTGGTAAAAATTATGAAGTCTATGGAGAAACATAGGGCATATATGTAATATTTACATACTTCTGTAACTAGTGTGTAAATATTTGTGCATGAGTATAAGGATGGAAGGACAGTATAAAACATGTAGTTACCTGATTTCCACAGGTTTCTTTGAAGAGGTCCTTTAAAAACAATTTTTCATTCTAGTATACTTAACACACAGTATTATGTTAGTTTTGGGTGTCCAATATCGTGATTCAAGAATCCTATATATGACTCAGCACTCACCACGATAAGTGTGCTCTTCATGCTCCATCACCTATTTACCCCATTGCCTCTCCCCACCGGTAACCAGCAATTTGTTCTCTATAGTTTAAAGTCTGGTTTTTGGTTTGTCTCTCTCTCTCTCTTTTTTTAAAGATGTCATTTTTAAGGTTGGCCAGCAGAATGGCATTCAGGAAAGAAAGCTAAATTTAAACTCGGTGACATTTTGATTTAAGTCTCTGAAGAACCACTTATTAGCTTAGGAGCCTCCAGAAAAAAGTTTATAGAGCTCTGATAGCCCCAGGATTGTAACAGTGACACGAGAGAATGTAGTTACAGTGCTTGGAAGTAGAAACCATTCAATAATTCTGATTTTCTCCTCTCTTCCAGTTGATTCCAATTCTTTTTTTTATCTTTTTTTTAAAGATTTTATTTATTTATTTGAGAGAGAGAATGAGAGAGAGAGAGAGCATGAGAGGGGAGATGGTCAGAGGGAGAGGCAGACTCCCCGCTGAGCAGGGAGCCCGATGTGGGACTGGATCCTGGGACTCCAGGACCGTGACCTAAGCTGAAGGCAGTTGCTTAACCAACTGAGCCACCCAGGTGCCCTGAATCCAATTCTTAACTTCAAACTTTAAATGAAAGTAAATAAAAGTGTTGGGAAGTGACCTTCCCACTAACACTAAAGGAGAGGAATGTCAAGAATGACTGCTTAAATTGAAATGGCCACATTTGGGAGGAAGCTATGGGACTTTGGAGGCTAAGTTGACCAGAGGACATGAGGCATGTGGGCTGGGAGCAGTCCAGGGGGTATCCATGACCTTGGACAGAAAATCGCCTTTGGAGAGGTAGCTTGTTACTCACCCCCCTCTGCCTGGATTCTTTCTCTCGCCATTTTATTTGATGATGAACTATCCACAGATCTTAGTCTCTGTGCTGATCTAGGAAGGAAGGGAAATCTGGGAGGCCTGAAGGGCAGCACTTTCCTTTCAAGGACAGGAGGAGAATACATGAGCATGGTGAGGGCAGCCCAGGGCAGAGGGGCCTGCAGCTGGGCATGTGCAGTGTCTGTGGCCTGCACTGAAGCTCATGGCCCTTTGATCCAAGCCGGCTGCAGGAATCGGGTAAGATAAGAGCTGGGCAAGGTACATTTTACTCCACCCCCACAGGCAGGATTATGGATTTGCAGTTCTTCTCCTTTGACCCATTGGCTTCCACTCCCAATATTCCTCTGTGCAGAAGGCTTAGCCATGTATGAAGAATTTTAAATCAGTACCTAAGTCACGATTTAGCCTAGGATCCAGAGTCTAGATAGAAGGAGAAGAGGTGAAAGTGTAATCTCTTCTCCCCTATCAGGAAGGAAATCAGCATCAGAAAATTCACTACTCATGGGTCAGAGGGTGAACCTGGAAATCCATGGGTGACAGTGTGTCCCTGGGGGACAGGGAGCTCTCCACTGCCCCCTGCCCTCCCTTGAATGAATTTCTCCCCCAGATGTTGGGAACAAAAATTTAATCCCTAGAAGTTCTTTGCCTGACAGAGACTCTGATTCTGTTTCTGGTGGTCACTTTCCTCAGTGTTATTCTGATAAAGGGGAAGAGACTGGCCTGCTAGAATCCAGGGTGATTGGAGTGACCCAGGCCCCCCAGTGTCCATCTCACAAATGAAGGAGCCCACCAAGCTGGGGAAGAGATTGGAGAAGAAAGGATGGTCATAGGGTTGGGATGGTCTGACTGCTGTGGGAACCGGGAGGGAGGCAGAGGGGAGCTGTGACCCCATCTTGATTCCCAGCTTGGGAAGCACCTCATGTGACCCATCAGCTGAAGTTGGAGTTGGAACCAACAGGACTGAGAGCCTCCCTAACAGAGAGCTGGGAGTGAAGGTACTGGAGGCAGGCAGTGTGGCAGTGAGACTCAGGCCCTAGGGTCAGGCAGAGCTGGTTCAGATCCCAGCTCTACCCCTTAAAAGATGCATGGCCGTGGGTGAGGGCCTAAACGCTGAGTCTCAGTCTCATCACTGTGGGATGGGCTCTCGATGAACCCATCTCAGAAGCTCTTGTAAGCAGTTAATGACCTGAGGGCAGTGTTTAGTTCAAGGGCAGGCACAGGGAAAGTTTTTAGTGACTAACGCTGGCATTCTTATTCATAGAGCATGGTCGCCTGTAGGAGGAAGGGCATCCAGGTGGTGTGTGTGTGGAGGGAATAGGGGACAGGCTTGGGAAGTGGCTGGAAGGAGTGATAAGAGGATGCCGGAAGGAGAGGAGAACTTCTAGAAACAGAGGAAGCAAGTATTGTTACAAGAGGAGCCCACAGGCTCAAAGACCTGGATCTGGCCCAGCCTCAATGCCTCCTTGCCCTGAGGCTGGCCTTACCACCCGAGCTTCCCAGTGTCACCTGTGGCAGCTCAGCTGAACTCACTGGGGGAATTTCTGGCTTCCTGAATGGGGAACAGGGGCCCGACGACATGATGAAGAGACCCGGTCTGGTGGGTGTTGGGCAAATTCCTGACATCCTTGGATGTCAGATATCTGAGATGGAAGAAAGAGGCAGACTACGGATCTGGTCAGGTTTCAGGGTTCAGAGAATACTGGAGCCAGGCTGGGGGCTGAGGGCTGAGGACCATGCATTTGCCCTCTCCCCACACCTCCCAGACTTG
The DNA here is from genome assembly GCF_002007445.2 of Ailuropoda melanoleuca. NCBI lineage: Eukaryota > Metazoa > Chordata > Mammalia > Carnivora > Ursidae > Ailuropoda > Ailuropoda melanoleuca. The sequence goes on from NC_048221.1 coordinate 11,525,809, forward strand.
AAGATGCTGGTCCATAGAGTACATGGAAAGATTCTCATCAGTAATCATGAGGAAATTCAAATCAAAATCACACTGATGTATAGAATTGTTGAATCACCACGTTGGACACCTGGACAGAATATAATATTGTATGTTAACTACACATCAATAAAAAATAAATTAATTTAAAAACACATTGAGATACCACCTCACACATGTTAGAATAAGTCATCAAAAAGATAAGAGATAAAAATTGCTCATGAGGATGTGGAGGAAAGAGGACCCTTGTGCACTGTTCGTGAGATTGTAAATTGGTGCAGCTGATGTAGGAAATGGTTGGGGTTCGGGAGTGAACAGTCAAGGAAGAAGTTTTGAGATGTCTTTGGTGCAAAAAGGTGGTTTTATTAAAGCACAGGGATGGGAACTGTGGGCAGAAGGAGCTGCACTGGGGTTGTGACAGATGACTGATTATATACTTTTAAGTCGTGAGGGGTTTAGGGAGAGTGTAAGTTTTTAAGGAATTTTGGAAGTAAGGTTTCCAGGATCTTGAGGGTGCTAGCTATTTTTAGGAAAAGGTCATTTATTACTGTTTAATAAAAACTCAGTCATGAGACCCTTCAGATGTGTATCAGTGGGCCATATGCTTGGAGGATGATTGCTAACCTGTATCTTGGGGGTAGAGATAAAGGAAGTTTCCAAAGGAATTTTTATATGTTAAAGGAGACTTACAGGATCCTGGGGTGTAGGGATAATGTTAAGCTAAGATTGCCCTTCGCCCCCAACAAAGTATTAACATCGAGGCAGCCCAGGTCCCAGAGGAAGGTCACTCTTCCTGTCTCATGGACCCATCGATGGGCTGCAAGTAGTAAGGAAGTTCATTTTTTTTCTTTTTTCTTTGTTTCCCACATCATAGCCACTATGGAAAACAGTACAGAAGCTCCTCAAAATATTGAAAATAGGACGGCACATGACCCAGCAAGCTCATGTTTATATATTATATTTATATATTTATATGTACATTATATATTTATATATAAATACAATGGAATGTTATTCAGCCATAAAAAGAAGAAAATCCTGTCTTTTATGGCAACATAAATGACCTTGAGGGCATTATGCTAAGTAAGATAAGTAGGGAAAGGTAAATATTGTGCGATCTCACTCACACGTGGAATGTAAAAAAGCTGAAATCATAGGAAAGGACTAGATTTGTGGTGGCCAGAGGTTGGGGGTGAGGGGAATGAAATTTTGTCAAAGGTTACAAACTTTGTGGGTCTAGTACCCCACTCATTCACATCTACCACACAATTCTCAAAACATTTAGGTGTGGCTGGACCCCAAGCTGGCTCCTCAGAAACCAGGGGGAGAATCAGATCTACTTCTCTGGGGGTGGAATTCCTGGTCGCCAGGCTTATTTCTTACTCGATGAGGCTTGGGGTCCCAGCACACCCCCATCCCACCCCCAATATCATGTGACAGTCTCCTGCATCTGTCCTCCCAAGCCTTCTTGGATGAACAAAGCCTCATCAGTTCTGGGTGGGGGATGATTTTGCTCCTCCTTGTGTTAGCCAGAAGTGTTGGGACAGTATGATTTCTGAGTGATTTTCTACACTGTTCCAGGTTGGGAGATGACAACCACCGTCCCAGGAATTCTCAATAATTTTTTATTACTTAAAAAAAAACAAAACAACATTTAGGTGTGGCTATTCCTCTACAAACAGAAAAAGTATGTACTGTTTTTTTTTTTATTGTGGTACGTTAGTCACCGTACAGTCCATCATTAGTTTTTGATGTAGTGTTCCACGATTCATTGTTTGCATATAACACCCAGTGCTCGTTACAACACGTGCCCTCCTTAATAAAATGAAAGCATGTGGGTGGCGGGAAAGAGAAGCCCTCTTTGGCCTTTGTGGGCTCCACCATCTAGGGAAATTGGAATGAGGCTTGTCTGCACAAACAGAGAAGAAAAACTGGAAATGTGAAAATTGGGAATTTTAAAGCAAGAGAGCTGGGGCGCCTGGGTAGCGCAGTTGTTAGGCATCTGCCTTCGGCTCAGGGCGTGATCCCAGCATTGCGGGATCAAGTCCCACATCGGGCTCCTCGGCTGGGAGCCTGCTTCTTCCTCTCCCTCTCCCCTGCTGTGTTCCCTCTCCCCTGCTGTGTTCCCTCTCCCCTGCTGTGTTCCCTCTCCCGTTGGCTGTCTCTATCTCTGTCAAATAAATAAATAAAATATTAAAAAAAAGAGAGAGAGCCGTGATGCCATGATCTGAGTCCTAAGGTAGCCTCCCCCAATCCCTGCATGTCCCAGTACAGGAGTCAATGGAGTCCTGGTTTTTGGTTTTTTGGGTTTTTTGGTCTCAGATTTACATTTCTGTCCCTGACAACTGAAACAGTCTCTGTTCAATCAGAAAGGGATTTAGGGGTCTGTCACTCCTTCCACATCCAACGGGGGAGTCATTTCCCCACTCACACGGTGGGTGTGCAAGGCCTCTGTTTGAAGTTCCCTTCCCCCCTGGTGTGGGCCATTTCCTCTTTGGATGCTTTTAATCATGAGAAAACTCTTCCTCTCATGGGGACAGGTCTCAGTCATTCATCAGGTGTGTAGACAACACTCTTAAACATGGAGACATTCAGTTCAATGCCTAAAACACACTGCTTTAAAATCACAACATCCTGGGGCACCTGGGTGGCACAGTCCGTTGAGTGCCTGACTCTTGGTTTTGGCTCAGGTAATGATCTCAGGGTCCTGGGATCGAGCCCCACGTCGGGCTCCACCCTCCAAAGAGTATGCTTAGATTCTCTCTCCTTCTGCCCCTCCTGTGCTCTCTCTCTAAAATAAGTACATAAATCTTTAAAATCACAACAAGCTTTTAATTCCCTTTACGACACTAATAAACACGCATAACTCTTTCATTATTTGCTCTTATTCTTGTGAATTATTTTCTTCCCACTTCAAGATGAATGCCAGGAGGGCAGGGATCTCATCAGCCTTGTTCTGTGGTTGAATTCCAAGCCTGGAGCAAATAAAGCGCTCAGCAAATGTTGATTCTCAAGACATGGGGTAGTTGGTTGGCTCACACACCTATAGTACTCTACTCGTGATGAGACAGAAATTCTCTAAAGGCCTGACTTGCAACAGAAGCCATTTTAGGTTTTTTTTGTCTGAGTTAGAATGGCTGTACATAAACTTCTGTTAAACCAAAAACCTGATTTATGACCTGCCAGTCGTGCATTGTACATCTGTTTTGTGAATGAGTGGCTTAGAGGAAAACTGTCTTGTCCTTGAGAGATGGATCAATGCTCCAGCTCCCTGCATTCGTTTACAATCGAACTCATGATGCCTGCCTATGTACTGTGCACTGTATATACTGCTTATCTATAGTCTGTAATTTTTTGAGCTTTACAACATATAAAAAAGTATACAACCTTGATAAAACTGTTCATTCTCAGGAGCACTTTCTTTCCTGTGAAGAGTGTATTTCCCAGGCAGCTGTCCTAACTTGTGCTGGAATAAAACTCTTTCTTACTTTTAGAGATTCTGCAAGGTTTGCTCCTTTTGCATTGACACTACATAGCATTTATTGAGCATTTACAAGTACCACACTATGAGGCAGGTACTATTACTCTTAGTTTCCCCATTTTCAGGTGGAGGCTCAGAGGGGTCAATTGATGTCACCAAGTTCACACAGCCAGAAAGTGGCAGGGTCAGGATTTGAACTCACATCTGTTTAATGTGAGTCAGTGCCCTAAACCAGGCAGCTATCCACATTACCATGCAAGTCTCCCCTTGCCTACTGATCTGTGTTTAAGAACCTGAAGGGAAATGAACAGTTCACGCTGGTGACCAGCTGGTCTCTGTTTAATAAAGGAAAACAATAAATTAAAGGAAGAAAAAGAGAAAACAACAAGTCGCCAGAGAATTCAGCTGAAGTGATGTCATGGGTTCTTCTTAGCAGGCAATTAGAATTCATCTAAACCTGCCACCTCCAGCCCCACCCCAACGCTCTCTGTGCCGTAGGTCAGGGCTCCTGGGCATGCTTGCTTGAGAACAGAGGTAGATTAAAAATATTATAGATGTGACAGGCATTAAAGAACCCAGTGGGACGTGCTCCCAGCACAATCTGCCAAACTCTGCTGGCGTAGTAATCCCTAGAAACCAATTCCAAGTTTTGTTAGTGAACAAGCCATGGGATTCTCGGTGGCACTTAAGGGCTCATTAAAAGTTGGCTCACAATTCCCCACCTTCACTTCATTTGTGGAAATTAAAGAGTCCCAGAGGACCAGCCATAGAGCTGCAGTCAGATGAGATCTGATACACAGCTCAGGGCAAAGGTGGAGACACAGCAACTGATTCACCCCACTCTGGAGATTGGTCCCCAGATAGTTTTCTGACTTAGGCTCAAGCCCAAACTTGGGCATTTGATTTGTGCCAAGAGATGTAAGTGGGAATTGGAGTGACATTCTCTTTCTCCAAGCCACAAGATTCCCAGAGCTCCAAACAGCCAAATGCTACGACATGCACACTGGGGTCCTGGGCAGCAGAACCCAAAGTTTGTAAAGCACCAAGTGCTGAGTGTGGTCCCCTGTGAGTGCTCCATGCTTCAGAGTAAGATCTCCAGAGCTCCGAGGGCGGCTGAGAATTCTACTCCCACAGTAATGCTCACTGAACTGCATTATAGATATTACCATTATAGATCAACACCTCCCCTCCCTTCCCCACTAGAGTGGCAGCCCTAATAGGGTAGGACCAATTCGAACTTGCTTAATATTGGGTTCCCACAGCTGGACACCTAACAGGTGTTCAATAAACTGGCTGAGAAAAGAAAGGAGTCTCTCCTTACAACCCTATGGAAAGTCTGTGTGATGCAAAATTCCACTGAAATGTGAATGACTATTCCCTGATTTATTTGAAATTCACTGATATCACAGCCAGTATCCCTCTTGCAAAATGTATGTCATCTAATGCCTGTTGGGAGTATGGGGTAATGTACTCTGTAATCTGACCCCCATCTGCCATTTTAGGCCATTTTGAGCCACTCATCCTTCCTTGCTGCCCAAGACCCTGACGTGTTGGCCTTTTTCTGTCTCTTGGATGAACATTTATCTTCCCACTTCAGGTCCTTTGCACACACTGTTTCCTCTGCCTGGTGTACCCTTTCCTCTCACTCCGCCTTTGGAACACAGTATCTTGGCTGAAATGGCACTTTAACCATGAACGCACCCTCCAACCTACCCCCAGCCTCTCTATTCTCTGTGGATTAGGTTGTTGGCCTCTTGCAGCCAATTGCCTTCCTTTCCTCAAACTCACCACCCCCTTGTCTAAGTTCAGTTATTCATCACCCACCTTCTCCCCTCTACTGTCATGTCCACAGGAGCAGGCATGTCAGTCCTGGTCACTGTGGGCTCCCCAGAGAAGGGCTCAGGTGTTGCATACACAGCTGTTGGACACATGCTAGCTGGGGCTGGATGTCCTCTGAGCTGAAGATAAGAGTTATCTGGCCCACAGGCTTTGGGTACCAAGGCCGGTCATGCTTATCACACTAACCAGCTAGTGTAGCCTCTTCCGACCTCACCCAGTTATCAAATAGCAGATCAAGCATGAGGCTTCCTCCCTCCATGTACCATCACACAGCCACCTAGCAAAAGGAGGGGGTCTTTTTTTTTATTATTATATTATGTTAGTCACCATACAGTACATCCCCTAGTTTTTGATGTAAAGTTCCATGATTCATTACTTGGGTATAACACCCAGCGCACCATACAATACGGAGGGGGAACTTCTTAAACAAGACGATGACCAAGGGTTTGAAGAGTTTTTCAACTTAACTTAACAGCTCAATCCATAGTGGAAATTTTGTCCTATACATATTCGCGGTGTTTCTAGTTTGGGCTGAGACGGAAAGTGACTGGACCCAAGTGCCACCTCTAAGAGAAACCGGGCAAGGGGCGGGGGAGACAGGCGAGTGCTGAAGTCATTCAGATCCTGAAGATAAATGTCATGAAGGTGCAGCCCACTCCCAGGACGCTACAGTCCCGTTGACTTCCCTGAAACCCATGGTGGTAAAAAGATCCGAAAAGGAAATTCACTGACCAGAAATGAGTCCATATTCATGTGCCTGGGATTAGACGGAGGACTCGGAAAACTGCCCCACATGCCCTGGGCCAGGGGCACGGTACTGTGGAGGGAAGCAGGTGCAGGACATTACTCTTGAGGACGAGCTTGGTCTGACCCATCTCTCCATCTGCAGCTGTGAGCACTGATTGTGGCACCCAGCAGGGGCTGATGAATGTCTGGGGTAGGAATCGACTCGGACAGTATTTCTTTATCACCCCTGGGTCAGACCCAGGGCACGGACCCAGAAATGCACGAATCCTGCATCACAGAACAACTGAGCAAAGCTACAAGGCTGTGATTCAAAGGGACTTTGGTTACTGGTCATTTTATCTCCAGTGGCCACACACTGCTTGACACACAGTAGGTGCACAAGAAATACCTGTGAGACAAATGAAAGCATGGTACGCATAGTTCAAGAAAAAGATTGAAATGGGGGTTGAGGGGGAAGAGTTCACCTACACTGAGCACCTACTGTGTGCCAGGCTCTTTACACACATTGTGTCTCTTCTCCTTATCATTCAGCCTCATTCCACCAAAGAGAAAGTGAGGCCCAGAGAGGCCAAGCCACTTGTCCAGGGTCACAGCGTCCCCTCCAGGCCGGGCTGCAAGAAGCAGCGGTACTGAGCCCTCGGGATTTCCAGCTCCTGGCTTATTGACCCCCTTATGTGACCTTAGCCTTACAGCCTGACCTCTCTGGGTGTCCAGAAGCAGCAACAATGATTTTCTCCTTAGTCCTGAATTCATTTCTTGGTTGAATGTGTGTTTCTGTGATGTCTGTTCTGGAATTGAGTTGTGCCAGGAAATCCCCCAGATTGCCCCCACATTCTGGGTCTTCTGCTGTGCCAGTGGGCTAGAGCTTAGAGGAGAGTGTCGTGGGGACCCTCAGACCAGGCTGGCACCACCTTCCAGCCCACTCTCCCGCAGGCCCCGGAGAGGTAGATCCAAGGTGCCTCCAATTTCCTTCACATTTTGGCCCCTGTCTGACGTCCCAGCTTCCCCCACCCCCATTCTGGGCACTTCTCCATGCCTTTGCTCATGTTTGGTCCCCTGCTAGTTGTTCCCTCCGTGATGCTGTGTGTCATGGGCTGTTCATCCTTCAGACTACAGCTCAGATGCCATGTCCCTCCTTTCCCAGCTGCACTGTAGGGTCTCCCAGCACTGTGCATGTCCTTCCTCACTGTTTTCTTGAATGCATCTTTATTGAGAATTCACTGTTCCATTTAATTGTTACCATTCTGGGTGCTGGGAACACAGCATGCGCCCAGTGAGATGCCATCTTTGCCCTCACGAGGTCTGTTGAAGTCTAGTGGGACACACAGACCCATAACCAGGTGATGACAGCACCATGGGATGGGGGGCTTCAGGGCAAGCTAGGAGGCAGAGTGGCACCTGGCCAAGTCTGGGGTGTGGGGATGCAGGATAGGCTTCCTGGAGGAGGTGGCATGTGACCTGAAACAGGTTGATCGAAGGAGATGGGGGTGGGGCATGAGGGATGCAGTGGGACCTGGGGACGAGAGGGTCTGGTACACTCAAGAAATTGAAAACGGTCCCATCTCATTTTAGCCTAGAGTTGCAAAATGGAGGTGGTGTTAGAATTGAAGGAGACTTGTCCAATATTCAGCCCCAGGGGAGCCTGCCTTACCCCCCAGAATCCACCTGTGAGCCTAGACCAATGCCTGGCAGGTGTTTGGGGGCTCCTGCTACTATTTCTCCTCAGACGACTTTTCTTGAATCAGACCAAGGCTGTCTGGCACAGGAGGGAGCTCACCTCATCACTATCAGCCACCATCATAGCAGGTGAGGACAAGGGGGGCTGCAGGGTCCTTCTCAAGACAGAGCATGGGCATGTCCCTGTTCCTTGTCGGATCCACTTCATACCCCATTGTCCAGGCTTCAGGCCCATGGGCTTAAAAGTTCTCAGAATTCAGAGCCCCAGATCTCCTACTCATTGACTGAGTGGGTGCCCTTTCAGGCTTATCCCCCCAAGCTCTCCCAGCATGTGGACATGATCCAACCATGCACTTTCCCACTCTCTACTCTTACTGATCTCTGTTTCTGTGGCAGGAATTCCTTTTCCCCTGCTATCAGCCCAGAGAAGCCCTACTCATCCTTTCAGTCCCAGGGAGAACATCCCTTCCTTCACATTTCCCATGGTGACCAGCGGATGTCTCCCTCACATTGTGGGGAGGCTCCTCCATCCTGGGTCTGACGCTGGATAGGATGTGTCTGTCCCCAGTGCCTGTAACAGTTGCTGGGCACATGGTAGAGACTCAATAGATGCTTCGTGTGGAGTTCAGTGGCAAGCCACCTCTACCTCTCAGAGTCTGACTTTCAAGACTGGCATTGAAGGTCCTGTAATAAAACTCATACATGCAGTGTTTTGGGGGGAGGTGTTTAAGGTTTGAAGATAAGAATGCCCCAAGAGAAAGAAACGGGGATCAGGGTTGTCCCTGGCAGGTGACAGGCACCAGAGGGAGTGAACATCTTGAGACCATTCTTTCCTATGACCAGATCCACTTAAACTCACTGTGGTCCTGGGGGCCTGAAGTGCTCTTCCTAGAAGACACTGACAGTCTTGTTGAACCCCAGATAGCAGAGGAGGACTCCCCTGGAGGAATGCACCTGAAACTGAGGGCCTGCAGATGTTCAGGACCCAGGTAGGCATCCTGCTTGGCCAAGTCTAAAAATATTACTATGCCTTTCAAAAGGCCCATAACCATATATATGGGAAGATTGTGAATCACCAGATACTATAGTCTCAATGCAGAGAACATCCCTGATAGGCAGGGTACTTATTTCTATTTTACAAATAGGGAAACTGAGGTTGATAGGTTAGGTGGCATATGGCAGGTCATCACAATAAATGAGTAGGAGATCTGGGGCTCAGAATTCTGAAACTTCTAAAAATCATGAACGATAATGAAAACACAGAAGGAACTCAGAAAATCCCCAGCTGGGTAAATTCCCAACAGAATATGGAGGCACACGCGTGCACACACACACACACACACACACACACACACAGACACACACCATAGTCAACCTGGTGAAAACCAAAGAAAAAGCACAAAATTGTAACGGCATTCAGAGAGAAAAAGACCCATGCAATGACGTGCTGTGTGAACATTTCTTAACAACAGGTTTGATAAGTAGAAGCCTCTCGACTACATCAGCTTGCTTGTCCTCCTTACTGCACCATATTCTCCATTCAAAACATAAAGTTATAAAGCAATGTGTGTTGGAGGGGTGGCCACATGTTCTGAGAGCATAAACGTAACTCCAGTGTTGAAATTACTACAACTTCATCTCTGAGAAAACGCAAGATCTTTTGAAATGACTATAACCAGAAGCCTAAAGGTGCAAATACACTGGAAACGTGGAGGAAGGTTTCTGGGGCCGCTACTGTCCCCCAAACTGAGAGAGAAACAAAGTTGTAGAGAATAGTTAGAACAGAATACCTTTTCAAGATTCTAATGCCATCTCCTTGTGACATGAATTGCTGATAAGTGATCTAGAGATCTTGGGGGCCTTACTGAGCAGGAAGGAAACATCTGATGGTTTACATGGGGGGTGGCACTTCCTAATATAGGATGGGTGTGTCTTTAATAATAACCAGAAGTTCTGTGGGTAGCTAGACAGAACAAGCTGCAGCCACAGGTGAATGCAGCCACAGAGAACATCAGGCTACAGGATTTCACGCCCAGGGAAGGAAAATCTCCACCCATGCCAGGGGAACCAGGTGAGTCAAGAGGCTGAGGGCAGGAGTAGACACCCTCCTCAATACCAGGAAGAGCTGACTGATTCTCATTCCAGGGCCTGGTTCAGGCTCATCCCTCCACATTCCTAGCATGATTCCAGCACTTTCAGAGACCGTGTGTACTGCCTCATGCTTTCTGTGTTCCCTGCAGCACAGCGGGACCGAAAGTTGCCCCAGGATGGCCCCTGGAAGTTTTTCTGCCTGGCAATGACCCTGATGTTGCTTCTTCTCGTCCTCATCTTCGGTGTGTTCCTGGCTGAGGGTAACGTGTTGAGCCATTGGGAATGGGTGATCACATGGACCCAAGCTCCCAAGCCTGCAGTCTTGAGAAGAGGACTTTACAGAGCTGGGGCAGAGATGGGTCAGTAGGGGGTGGATGGACTGCATTGCTGGACTTAATGAGTCTAGAATGAAACTGACCTCCTCGTCTCAGCCTGCAATTTGGGGAGTGGGAAAAGAACCATGTGTCAAAAGGTCTAGAGCATATCAGCATGTGTTTCTTCTAGTACTACAGTTCTTCAACCAGATGCAGGAAGAACTCAAGCAGTTGGACATCAAATGTGAGTGCTGAATGACATGGAGGGCTTCTTCGCCACACAAACCTCCAGGTCTTGATCTGCCTTTCTGTGTGGGTCCCTTAGTTGTGCAGGGTCTGGCAGATGCTGGGCACAAGCGGGACGTCACGCGGGGAGAGGTGTTCCGGCAAATGGAGGCTGTGCGGGCAGGCAACGGTAAGGTGATGGGGCAGGGCGGGTGGTGGGAAGTGGGAGCTGGGAGAGGAAGGTTGTTCTCTTGGGCATTGTTGATGGTAGCGGTTCTTGCAGCACACGAGTCTACGTAGGGTTGTTTTAATCGCCCCTCCATCAGGGTTGATGTTCATACAAAGTTTGAGGCCCCCTGCATGGCATTACTCTGCCGTCTGATAATGCCCATCTCTTGAATGAGTAAACAGGAAGCTACTGTGCTCCCTTTTGCCAAGTGGCAAAGATGCACAGGTGAATCATTTCACTGGAGGCTTTGTTCAGTGGCCAGTGCAGTCCCTAGCCCCAACAGAGCTTTCCCCTTCTCCAGAATCCTCCTGTGAGCCCTGCCTGGAAAACTGGATGGCATTTCAGGGCTCCTGCTATCTGTTTTCCACACAGCAACAGGACTGGTTTGAAGCCAAGGATCATTGCACTGAGAAGGGTGCTCACTTAGTGATCATCAACAGCCAAGCAGAGCAGGTGGGAAGGTGGGGAGGGGTGCTCTGGGGACCCTTCAAGTCATTGCAAGCTCATGTCCTTGTCTCCTGTAGAATCTAGTGCAAATCCTTCCTCTGCCCTTCATAATACCCTTCTACTCCCTTACCAGGCAGTATTGGCCAGGATTCAGTCTTGCTTCTGAGGGATTCTTCCTGCTGGCCCTTCTGTCTGGAATGCTTCCTTTTATCTACATGGACAACTCCTACTCCTTCTTCATCAGATTCAACTTTGTCCTTCAACATCCTTCCCACCCTCTCTTTCTCAACACTGGACTATGCTGCCAGATCCCTGGTTCATCTCCTGTCACATGAAGAACTTCCAGACTAGGAGTAGTCCTGACTTATTTTTGAGTTGATAGTGCCAGGAACCAGATTAGACATCCTCAATATGGTTCAGTGGACTCAATATTTATCAGTGAAACCCAACTGATTGCCAGAACACTTTCTAAGGGGGCAGTATCCACATTTCTCACCCTGTAAACCTTGCCCTTGAATAATCCTAACTACTTCTTAACCAGTGCTCAGCTAGGAGCCACACTGGGCTCTTGAGACTCTGGACTCTAGGAAACAAACTGAGGGTTACAGAAGGGAGGGGGTCGGGGGGACAGGGTAGCTGGTGATGGGTATTAAGGAGGGCACATGTTGTGATGAACACTGGGTGTTATACGCAACTAATGAATCATTGAACACTACATCAAAAACTAGTGATGTACTAAATGTTGGCTGACTGAACATAATAATAATAATAATAATAATAATAATAATAATAATAATAAAGAAACTTGAGAAAATCCTGGAAGGCACCTGCCATTGTTATCCCTATTTTACAAATGAAAAGCCTAAGGACCATAAGTTTTCATAATTTGCTGACCACATAGGTCATAATAATGGTGGAAACGGATATCTACCCAGAGTTTTCAGCCAATTTCAGCCAAGGATGCTGCTTTGGACAACATCCCTGCCCTTGGGGTCTCCTAGGTTTTAGTCCCTTTCATGTACTGCTTCCACCACCATTCTCACCTCTTGCTGTATTTCTTTTCTTTTTTTTTGTATTTTTATTTTATTTTATTATTATTTTTTTAAATGATTTTTTATTATATTATGTCAGTCACCATACAGTACATCCCCAGTTTCCGATGTAAAGCTCGATGATTCATTAGTTGCGTATAACACCCAGTGCACCATGCAATACGTGCCCTCCTTACTACCCATCTCGCTGTATTTCTTGACTTAATCTGCCTTCTTCTCATGCAGAAATTCCTGAGTCCAAACGAAAGTACTGGCTACTGGATTGGCCTCAGGAAACAGTACCCAAAGGGCATTCACAAGTGGCAAGATGGCTCAGCGCCCACCTTTGTGTGAGTGTCCCTGTTGGGACTCAGAACACCTGAGCTTGTCTGTCCCATTGTATCTTGAAGACATCTTCCCACAGATTCCCAAATTGCCTCAAGTGTCTGATTTTGGCCAAAACCAACGTGACTGTCAAATTTCCTATTGTCATGCTTAACTTTATTTTGTTAGCTGCAGAGGTGTGTGTGTGTGTGTGTGTGTGTGTGTGTGTGTGTGTAGATCATAATTAAACAACATTAAATAGGAAGTTCTTTATTGTAGGAAGTGTCAGTGCCTTTAATACATTGAAGAGAACCATACAGTTTGAGGAGGGAGTAGGCAGTGTGTGATGTGCCAAGCTTTTTGAGGTGCACATCTCATCTGGATCTATCCGGAGCCTCTAGTGTCCTAGAGAACACATTCAAGGAATCACTGCCTAGGGGATCCCATCCTAATCCCTCAACATATGATGCAATGACCTCACATTCTGGTTATCATCTGTTCTTGAACTTTTTTTCATGTCTACGCACTTTCCCAGAATTTCATGCTTAGCCTCCTGGACCATCTCGAGTACATCTGCTTTCCTTAATTTCCACCACTTCTGCCTCAGCTCAGGTCAGGATGATTGCTATATATCCTATACTTAGTCTTGCTCTCATGAACCCATGCTCTAGTCAAGTTCAAGGGGCCATCTTCCTAAAACATGCCTTTGATATAGTTTTAGGAAACACCTAATTCCTCAGTGTCACATGGATAACCCAGAATCTTCAGATGGCACGTTTCAGTGCCCAGACAGTGGGTGTCATTCATCTTTATGGTCTCATCTTCTACACTCCCTAGGGCTCTCCATCTCCTTGCCACAGCTATGTGACAAATGGCTCATCTTTTTGAGTACTGTCTTGCATCTGATCTTTTTGCTTTTGCTCCTGCTGTCTCATCCGTCTAGAACACATGTTATTGGTTTGGTGAGCTACAATATGTGTGTCAAGCCTCTTAGAGGAATCCATCCTTTGCCGAGAATGAATTAATCCAGCTCCCTTAATATCCTGGTCATACACTATGTAGAGTTTTGTGGCTGTGTTAATTATGGTCTTCCTTTGCCTATACATGTCTTACCTATCAGACAGTCTGCTGCTTTAGGGCAGAGCAGGCATCCAACTCATTGATGTGTCTCCAGTACCCAGTACAGGGCTTGGTACACAGAAGGTGCACAATAAACTATTTCGGAATGAATGAATGAATGAATGAGTGTTGTAAACATTTCAAGGAATGTTTAGGAAAGAGGGTATGGGATCCTTTGACAGACTTAACACCTATTATATACCAGACATTCAAATGCATCATGTCCTCAAACTTAATCTCAGAGATCTAGGGACGTTAAGTCGTTGGTTCCACTTTGGCCTCATGTATTTCATTTATAATGCAAGATGTTGCACCAAATGATTATTATAAAACAGTGGTGCACAGAAGGTGATTTCCCCCTACAGCTCTCTGGCACCGTCTGCAATATTTTTGGTCGCCACAATGGAGAGTGGATGTTCTAGTAGGTAGAGGCCAGTGATGCTGGCTGATATCCTACAGTGCATAGGGTGTCCCTCCACAACAAATAATGATAGAGCACCCAATGTCCATAGTTCCTTCATGTAGAAACACTTGCTATAAGATATGGCTAGGATATTTTACTTGTAGGGATTTCTCACATATCCCCAAGGTAAGAAACCTGGTAGACTTATCCTCTTCTGGGATCTTAATGGTGAGAAGCCCAGCTGGGCATGGCTAAGTGTGGCTTGCTCTGGCACTGTGGTTAAGGGACTTGGCTGATGCTTGTGTGTGTTTTCACAGCAACTGGCCTGATACCAAATCTTCTGGCTATGACTGTGTCTTCATGGAGAAGTCTGGCTCCTGGTCCTCTGATACATGCCATGCATACTGGTATCATTGGATCTGCGAGAAGCCACAGGTCTGCTGAGCCTGCTCCCTTTCCTCTGTCTGCAGTCTTGGGAAAAGTTGTCTTGATATGTGACCTCATAACAATTCCCCAACTTCTCTGCAGAAAAGGGGGTTTCCTGAAAGCCCCAGTCCTCTTGGTAGCATCTTTCCCCTTTCTTGCCTCTGCTTCTAAATGCTGTTGAGGAACATGAAAAATGATGCCAGGATGGAACAGTGAGGAAAATATATTGTGTAAGACTTTCTACAAGACAAATAATCTAGTTTTTAAGAAATGACATAAATAAAGGCAAATGTAGTATTGTTAGAAAATAAAAAAGGCTTAACATTGCTAAATTAACGTGTATACCATGTCTGGGTTTTGATTTGAAAAAGTTTTTGAAGAAATCACAATATTTGAGTATGGATTGTGTATCAGGAAACATGAAGGCATTTTTATTTATTTGTGAGGTGTGCTAATGGCATGGTATAGCTAGATGATGGGTAGATAGATAGATGGATAGAGATATATCATTATATGTTAGCAATACATACTAACATGAGTATGGGTAGTATATATGGGTAAATTTCATATACTGTGTGGGATTTTCTTTAAAATAATAAATCAAATAAGCTGGAAGATTGTGTATAAGAAACTCAATTGGCCAAGTGTTTGCAATTATTAAAGCTGAGACATAGGAGTCCATCATATATTTCCTCTAATTTGTGTTTAGAGGAACATTCCACATAAAATTTTAAAATTAATAAATGCAATTAATAATAATTCATATAAGGTAAACATGATCAAAAAGAAATTCAGCAAACTTGTAATAGAACAGAAGTGTCTGAACCTAAAATTGATCTCTACCTAAAGTCCTACTATAACAGTCATACCTCACAGTGCATTGTTGAGAACATTCCATTTTAGCTCAGGAACAATATATGGCTTTCCATAGTTATGGATTTCTCTTCAACATTATTCTGGGGCCCTAGACAAGGCAGTGAGACACCCCCCCAAAAAAGCACCCCATAAAACACTAAGAAACAAAAGAATTAAAATTCGGGAAAGAAGATACAAACATACCATTTTTCATGCATGACATCACTGTTTTCACAGAGACACTAAAGCATCTGCACACACCTTTAGACTTTAGAAGTGTGTACCACGTCTGCTGCATCCAAAATAAGTACAGAGATTACGCTTTACAAATGAAAAGCAAATTGATAGACAAAGAAATATTTAGAAAATATCACATTTAGGGAGAAAAACCATGAGAGACTCTTAACTCTGGGAAACAAACAGGGTTACTGGAGGGGAGGTGGGTAGAGTGATGGGGTAACTGGGTGATGGGCATTAAGGAGGGCATGTGATGTGATGAGCACTGGGTGTTATATGCAACTGACAAATTATTGAACACTATCTCTGAAACTAATGTTGTACTATATATTGGCTAATTGAATTTAAATAAAAAAAAGAAAAAAAGAAAATATCATATTTGCCATTGCACAAAACATTAAGTGACTTTAAGAACTACAGATATTCTGATGTATTTTAGTGAAAAATTAAACTATGCATGGAGATATATATGTGCAGAGTAGCTACTCTTGCAGGCACTCACTACGGTGAGAATTATAGGACACTGCATGCTTAGCACAGCTCTACCCACATAACAAAAACAATACATTATAACTGTTATTGGTAATAATATATTTAAACGCTTCATCATGGGAAACATGGAGTACCATGTTATCCCTCTGTCAACCAAGAGAGATGAATCTGAAAAAAGTCAATGTCCTCATGACAAACTTCTTTCCTGGAAGTGTGCTAGACTCAGAGGCACACTAGGGAAGATGAGCTAATTGCATTTCCTCCAACAAAGTTCTCTGGGGATTACGTCTCGGGGGTCAGAGAGTCTGGTAAAAACTGTGGTGGTGGTTCTGCTTCGTACTCTTGGAAAAAACATGCTTCTCCTCTGCAGCCATAAGACAAAGTTGAGGCAGCAGCAACACCTACCCCCGGAAATACAACATCCAGGGGCTGAGAGGTATGGGATCTGCCAGGGGTACAGTAGCCACTGGTCAAGTAAGTGTGTCAGGAAGACAAGCTGCAAGGGAGTGGTCTCAGGGTGGAGCCCTCCCTGGAGTTTCTCCTCAGATGTTGAGGGGTTTCCTGGTCAGTGTTCCCCACCAGAACTTAGAGTACCTGGTGTCACACCCTCATGGGTGGACAGGGCATTGTGAGCTGGTTAAGAGAGTGGTGCCAGAGCCAGAGCTTAGGCTGAATTCTAGCTCCATGCAGGAGTGAGGTGAGGAGTCTCAGCTGCCTGAGGAGCTTCCTGAGGGTTCAGTGGGGTGGTATGTGTCAAGTGATTAGCTCAAATGTGAATTTCCATCAAATATATGTCATCGTCCCATGCAAAGTTAGTCGATTTGGGCAGTCGCTGTGGGAGGAGAGAGCAGGGGGTTCAACATAGATCAACGATCCTCAATGGGGGGGGGAACAATTTCAGTCTCTTCCCAAGGTATCTTGTTGAAGCTGGGGTGACATAGGGCAGTCCCCACCACAAAAAATGATCTGGTCCCAAATGTCAATAGAGCCTATGTTGAGAATCCCTGGGCTTGGCCAATAGAGGGATGAGTGGGACAGGGATCCTTGCAGACGTAAAGGTAATGCTTAAGTGAGGCAAAGTTGGGGTTAGAGGCTTCTAGGCAGGAGGAACAGCAGGTGCAAAGGCCCTAAGGCAGAGATAAAACCAGGAAGATGGAAACTGAGGTCTGGGAATGAGAGGAACAGTGGTGAGCCATGGAAGCATGAAGTTGAATTGGATCCCCATCTGCATTTTCATGGAGTCACTGGCTGCAGGACTGCGGGGTGGGGGGTGGCAAGTGTGGCTATGGGGAGACCAGAGAATAGTGGATCATTTACATGGGAGTCCATAGTGACCTGGATTGGAATGCTTGCTCTGGGAATGAATTTTTTGCTTCTAAGAGATGAAGACGAAGTTTAAAAATCCACAAATTTGAACTTGTGGGACTTCATCAAGATAAAAAATCTTCTGCCATAGCCAAGGAAACAGTCAGAAAAACTAAGAGGCAGCCCACGGAATGGGAGAATATATTTGCAAATGACACTACAGATAAAAGACTGGTATCCAAGATCTACAAAGAACTTCTCAAACACAACACACAAAAAACAAACAATCATAAAATGGGCAGAAGATATGAACTGACACTTTTCCAATGAAGACATACAAATGGCTAACAGACACATGAAAAAATGTTCAAGATCATTAGCCATCAGGGAAATTCAAATCAAAACCACACTGAGATACCACCTTACGCCAGTTAGAATAGCAAAAATAGACAAGGCAAGAAACAACAATTGTTGGAGAGGATGTGGAGAAAGGGGATCCCTCTTACACTGTTGGTGGGAATGCAAGTTGGTACAGCGACTTTGGAAAACAGTGTGGAGGTACCTCAAAAAGTTAAAAATTGAGCTTCCCTATGACCCAGCAATTGCACTACTGGGTATTTACCCCAAAGATNTTTACCCCAAAGATACAGATGTAGTGAAGAGAAGGGCCATATGCACCCCAATGTTCATAGCAGCATTGTCCACAATAGCTAAATCGTGGAAGGAGCCGAGATGCCCTTCAACAGATGACTGGATTAAGAAGTTTTGGTCCATATATACAATGGAATATCACTCAGCTATCAGAAAGAATGAATTCTCAACATTTGCTGCAACATGGACGGCACTGGAGGAGATAATGCTAAACGACATAAGTCAAGCAGAGAAAGACAATTATCATATGATTTCTCTCATCTATGGAACATAAGAACTAGGAAGATCAGTAGGAGAAGGAAGGGAAGAAGAAAGGGGGTAAACGGAAGGGGGAATGAAACATGAGAGTCTATGGACTATGAGAAACAGACTGAGGGCCTCAGAGGGGACTGGGGTGGGGGAATGGGATAGACCGATGATGGGTATTAAGGAGGGCACATATTACATGGTGCACTGGGTGTTATACGTAACTAATGAATCATCGAACTTTACATCGGTAACCGGGGATGTACTGTATGGTGACTAACATAATATAATAAAAAATCATTAAAAAATAAAAAGAAATAAAAAAAGGAAAGGAAAAAAAATCCACAAATTTGGAACTGTTGGGAAGTGAGAGGCAAGACAGCAGGGGAGGGCAGTGCCCAGTCCTCAATGCCCAGTTGCGCAGGTTGTGCACCCTGTGGGATGGTGCAGTGCATGACTCCTGGGGCCAACCTCAGCAGCTCTGGCAGGGGGATCCTCTTTCAGACCTCATGAGATGACAGTGCCTGGGAGTGTCTGGGAGTGATGTCCAGGAAGCAAAAGGATAATCAAGTAGGAACTTGAAAAGAGGTGGGTGCTGAGCCAGAAATTCAGAATGAATTTAATCCATTGAATGAAAAACATAAATTAAGTATGGAAGACAATGGAGACTCCCCACCCCCACACTAAGACACCTGCCACTTGTATTATAAATATTTTCATACCACATATGTACTTTGAGCATACCATGTCATGTGTATGGTATGTGGATTGCAGGAGTGAGTGGTGGTCCAGAAATACAAAAAAACAGGTATTCACTCCCTTCCTCAGCCTTCAGTAGAAGAAGGTGAATGGAAGTCTTTGGAGAGTCTACTGTTGTTCACATATATGTACTGCTGCTCCCTGGGTGAGATTTCTCCCTCTCCACCCCCTTGACAACAGACTTGGCCATTAAAATGTGCATGGAGGTGAGAGAAGGCTGTTTCCTGGTAGAAGTTCTTAGAAGTCAGCTTACAATTCACTTTTTCCATTGCTGTGATAACTGGCAGTGTCCCAGACACAAAGGTTTACCATCTGCCTAAGCCCTGAAGTGAATTCGTCATGGAGCACAGCCATAGCAACCTGTCATGGGCATGTAGCCTGAGAGAGAAATAAGCCTTCATTGCTGTCACCCACCAAGATTTGGGCATGGATGTTACTGCAGTATAATTTAGCCTAAATGGATTTAGACAGAGTTAGTGGGCCCGGTAGAAGACAGGGTCGGGGTAATGCAAGCAGCACCTTGGACGTGGGGCCAAAATTGGTGGACAAATTAAGATTGTCTATCTCTAACGTTGTTAAGAAGCATCAAATGAATGAAATTAGCTCCTTTTGGAAATAACCTACACCAAGATATAATTAATCTTTGCCATGCTGATACAGTGTGACAAGGAGGCTGATATAAAAGATATTTGTCATTGTAACATTTTACTGCAGTGCCTTTATTTATTTTTTATAATAAATTTTTATTATGTTATGTTAGTCACCATACAGTACATCCCAAGTTTTTGATGTAAAGTTCCATGATTCATTACTTGAGTATAGCACCCAGTTCACCATGCAGTATGTGCCCTCCTTAATACCCATTACCAGCCTATCCCAATCCCCCATCCCCCTCCCCTCCGAAGCCCTCAGTTTGTTTCCCAGAGTCCATAGTCTCTCATGGTTCATTCCCCCTTCTGTTTACCCCCCCTTCATTCTTCCCTTCCTTCTCCTACCGATCT